>NC_060145.1:307871708-308174738 GCF_021461385.2 Schistocerca piceifrons | reverse complement strand
TTGACACAAAAAATACTCCACATGTTTGCTTCTGCTATGATTCTTGAAGTGGTGTACACACTGTGAAATATTATGATCATTCACACTCCGTAATCGTACTTAATTACTGAGAGTTATTCGAACTAAGTCTGTTAGAGGTCAGGTATGCATTTCTTTTATTTAATGATGGACAAGGAACCAAAATGTATCTTATAATTTATAATGAGTAAAAAATTTGGGTCAGATGGATTACACAGAGGTTGTGTGTGGACACTGTGTCTTCGGATTGTATGGGATACTGAATTGAAGTTGCATTATGTATCGACGTATTGAAGAAGTATTAGTGACGTATTGAGATTATGTGATAATGAGTAGAAAATTTGGGTCAGATGGATTACACAGAGGTTGTGTGTTGACACTGTGTCTTCGGATTGTATGGGATGCTGAATTGAAGTTGCATTAGGATTTTATCTGTACTTGTTCGAGGAGACTGACTAGAGGAAAGAGTTGTGTTGGAAGTGAGATGATATTGGCAATAAGGTTCACATTTATCGACGTATTATTGAGGTATAGAGATTATATGAAGTTGATGAGAGGTAAGGTAAATGATATTGATGATAAGACGTATTGAAGAGGTATTATTGAGGTATTATTGAGATTAAGTTGATGATTATTGGAGTTTTGGTGTATAAGAGGTAAAGTAAGTGAGGAGCATATTTTTTTTGTTGGTCTTATGGAACAAGGAGGATGAAGATAGCAGACTAGAACACTAAAATAGAAGGAAGATAGTCTATACACACACTTTGTTATATCACTAAGCAGTATATACTTTTTTTTGAAGAGAGGAAGTAATTGCATATCGTGGCTCACTGACAGTTGTTCAACAACAGTACATTTTGATCTGGCTTGGCAAACATTCGTCTTGACATGATGACTATGACGTTGACTAACTATTATTGACTGTTATACATTGCTGCCAGTACTACTTGATACACATGATGAACATCAGATTTTGACAGAATTACATTTACACAATTAACACTATTCAATTACACAGTAGCACTAATGTGGATGAAAGATGAGTGAGTGTGTTTTGTGTGTTTTCCTTTCCTAATCCTACCCACCTATCTCCTAAATATTATTTTATTTGTTGGTAGTGGCTTGCACTGACACCCATGAATATTATAGGTTTACTGGTATTTGTGTATTGTAATAGTTAATAGGACAATTATCTGATATCATTTATGTGTTTGTTATGATTTGTATGTTTAGTGTAAAAGCACTGTATGTGCATTCAAACTATTGTTCATGCCTGAACTGTCTGATTAGTGAAGATAAATATTCTGAACTGTTACCTGCACTTTTCAATATGATGTGTGACATTTGGTCGTGTTTAATTTCTGCTGATGAACAGTGTGATCAGTGCTAGTGAATTTTATCGAACTGCTTCTGCTGAGAGATGTGACTTTTTGCTGTCTGCACCTGCTCTCAACATTGCTGGGTGCAACTGATGGACTGTTTCTACTGAAATGACATCACTTGTTGGTGTTTGCACCTACTCAACATTGATGGGTGCAACTGATTGACTGCTTCTACTGAAATGATGGTCACTTGTTGGTGTCTGCACCTGCTTAACATTGCTGGGTGCATCTAATGAACTGTTTTTACTGAAATGAAGTCACTTGTTGCTGTCTGCACCTGCTCAACATTGCTGGGTGCAACTGATTGACTGCTTCTACTGAAATGATGTTACTTATGAACTGTTTCTACTGAAATAATGTCACTTGTTGGTGTCTGCACCTGCTCAACATTGCTGGGTGCCTCTGATGGACTGCTTCTACTGAACTAATGTGACTTGTTGCTGTGTGTACCTCTGGAACTTTACTGGGTGCCACAGATGGAACTGCTTCTACTGAAATAATGTCACTTGTTGCTGTCTGCACCTACTCAACATTGCTGGGTACCTCTGATGGATTGCCTCTACTGAACTAATGTGACTTGTTGCTGGGTGTACCTGCTAAACTTTACTGGGTGCAATTGATGGACTGCTTCTACTAAAAAGATGTCACCTGTTAGTGTCTTTTTTTTGTATAAACTAATCATTGAAAGCATTTTATGTGAACATTTGTATAAACTGATTTTTTGTATATTGTGTAAACTATTATGTAAAGCCACATGCATGAAAAGAAGTTGTATTGCTTACTGTATTTCATACATTAGGTTAGTAAAAGGTCAGTGCAAAGCCAAAATTTTTAACTAGTTATGTGATGTTTAGGTATTAATATTATCTTTTATTTTTGTCTGTATTTTTCTGGACGAATTTGGTGGTATTTTCACCACCAATGCTGGCAAAAATACCATCAAATTCTGGCCTGTGGAGGAGGGGCATATGAAAGGTGGCTACACTGTGCCACTGCGCCAGAGAGTGCGTCAAAGAGTACTATTAAGCCGCCTCCACAGTGCATGTTTAGAGTTCGTAGCAGTCAGTGCTACCAAAGAGATCGGAGAGGACAGTGCGTGTTAAGATCTCATGGCAGTCAGTGGTTGTTGAGAGTTCGTGGCAGTCAGTGCTAGTAGAGAGCACAGTGTGTGTTAAGAGCTCGTGATTGTCGTGAAGTCGGAGTGAGATGTGGTAGTAAAGAGTGTTGCTCCTTGTTTTATGCAGTTATTTGATGGGAGAGATAGCAGATGTTATTGTAATGAGTGCATATCGTCAATATATATGAAGGTAAAATTTATAATGTTTTTTTTATTAATTGTCTATCTGAAATAATGTGTCACTACAGGTTCAGTCAACAAAGCATCTGGCTTGTGTTCTTGGATTAGAGTGTAATTGTGATTTTTTTGCGTAATTATAGTTTTTCTAAATTTCTTTTGTCACGTCAGTATAGTTGGTATTTAAAAATTCTTGGCTTGTTGGAAAAGAACCGTGCCAGATGTGGACGTTGAGTCACACTCCCACATACAGAACAGTTACTTTTGGGCTTATTGGTTTTGTAGGTTTTATAGTTGCTGGGGACTTAATTAATTAATTGTGTTTACGAAAATTTTCTTACATTGTTCTTTGCAGTCAGATTGCGTAATAATACTAGTCAGGGCCAACCGTTTACGAGACTTACGTAATCGGACAGACATACTAAAACAAAAAAATCATTTTCAATTATAAATTATTTAATTAAGCCCCCATGCAACAGTATGCATTACATTTGCAGATAAATTGTACTTATCTTGAGAAGTTGGTTATCACGGAGGGCTACGACATTGACACCACCCGTCCAGGCTAGTTGGGCAAGACCCTTGATGCCACACGTCTACAATGGTGTCAGGAAGAATTGTGGTGAAATTTGGTGCCAATGTGACATCATTAACCCACGTTACACCTCACATGAACTTCTAAACTTGCTGTCCGAAGCGTTGCCGATCTCATGGGTGACGTCGCAATGCACCACGCTTTTCCACCATTACAGAGGAAGATTGTAGGCACCTATGAACCAAATTTCAAATTTATGCATCGTGACGGTAGAAAGTTACAGGGTTTTGAAAAAGTGTTCCTTTAATTGTTCCGTTTCGCAGTGTATTTCCCATTTTCTGAAAAAAGTGTTGGCCGTCAACATTATATATCCTCTTTACTTCCGCCGTCGTTAGTCATTTGACTCCCAGAATAGCAAAACGTGTCTAGTACTTTGTACATTTCATTCCATAATCTAATTCCTGTAGCATTACCTGAATAATTTAATTATCCTCCATTTCCCATACTTTACTTTCCTTGCCGTCCAACTTATAGCACCTTTTCAAGACACTCTCCATTGAAAACGCTGCTTTGTTCTGCTTTGTGCGATATTGAAATTGGTATGTCCTTTTTGAAATCTTAGGGTATAGAACAAGTGTTTCCAAACAATACACAAAGAGCATACCGTTGACGTTTGCACTGTTACGCAGGCATTTTCTGTACAAAAATTGGATACGTAGGCAGATTAGGACAAGAGGGCAAAAATCGTAGAGGGAGACCAAGAGATGAATACACTAAGCAGATTCAGAAGGATGTAGGTTGCAGTAAGTACTGGGAGATGGAGAAGCTTGCACAAGATAGGGTAGCATGGAGAGCTGCATCAAACCAGTCTCAGGACTGAAGACCACAACAACAACATATAACGAGACACCGGAGATCACGGGCCCCTTGCATCAAAATACTCAGAAAATACCCTGAACGCCTCCCACATTTTATCGGAGCAGTTTTAGTTCATTCTGTATATTCGTTTCACCTTTCAGACTTCCCTTCTTTGCTTAGTACCTGCTTGTTGTCTCTGCTGCTGGTGCTCACGCGACTGTTTCTCTTTCCTACTAATATTTTGTTTAGTTTTCCACTAAGCAGCTTCTATCATTTCCATAACTATTGATACTTCTGGAGCATTAGGTTTCCCCACTAATTACTTCTGTTTTGCTTTGTTGCACTTTAGGTCGATCTCATCTTTGACGCAAATTTATTACCCATTTCCACCTGTCTGCTACATTTTTATATTTTTTCGTTCCAGGATATGCCATCAAATAGTTGTGGCTTGCCTCCGTAACAGTGAGGTCAGGCGTCACTGTTGATGGCGATTTGTTCGACGGATTGGCCCCTAGCTATTGTTCGTGCTCGAACCGGCTTTTACTCACTAGCTTTCACCGTCTCCCTTCTCTCGCCGTCATATGACACAAACATAACACCACACAACACATAAGCCCGTTCCAGTCATCTACACTAAGAGATACACTTAACACACATCTCCCACACTTCACTGTGTGCTGAGGAAGAGAAGCCTTTTCAATTAGGCGGCTTAATCCAGCCCTTGAGACTCCCCAGCTAATCTGCTATACGACTTTACTTTACCACACTGCCATGTTAGTTACTGGAAAAAAAGTGTGTTTGTACAGTATTGCTTCATAACTTTTCCGCCCATTGTTCGACTCATTACTGGAGGCTATCGGCAGATGAGACCTAGTAAGACAAAACAGTATTATTTCATGTTAGCTGATGATACCATCACATTCATCATCTCAGTACAGTTGCTCTTGTTGTTCGCTATCTTTTAACTTCATTTTGTAATACGATTTCTCAAAAAACGAAGCAGAGGCGTATCACTTTTTAGAGGTAATAATATCCCACTAGTGTTAGAAAGCAGGATGAAACTAGGGGTGAACAGCAGGAATGTTTTTAAATTAATATTAGAATTTAAATCCCAAAGAAAAACGTGAACCCCATGATGTCGGCATATTGATCGTCATACTTTCGGAAGTAATTTTGTTGAAGGTAAGCATCATCAAACGCGGTAATCGCATGCTTTTGCAGATCAACGGCTTCAAGATCTTTAGTGGGAAAACACTTCAATGGAGCTTCGACAAGATTGTGGATAAAAATCTTCCGGTCATGCTAGTGTAATACAGGAAAATTTAAAACTGCCAAATATAGAGGGTGAAAATTATTTAAATCGACAAATTCTGTGAGACTGCACAGGACACCAAAACAAATCTTTTTTCTCTAATTTCATAATTTACAGAGAGCATAACTTAATCGTCTAGAGAGCGTATTCGCTTTTCAGTTGTAATGACTAGTTTGTTGTTGTAACGGGTCCTGTTGTACCGGTAGAGGGCATACTTCACTCTTCCGATGTATAAGCTGTTTCACTATACATTTAGTTCTACGTCTCGACCCAGCACAGTACTTGTTTACTAATGGAACGATTCATCTGGAGTGAGTACAATGATATGATTGATGCTTACTACACAGTGATAGGGTCTTCCAAATTCACAGATCACATTTTTGGAGTAAGTTTAATCCACCTGCCAAATTTACTCGCACTCATCAAATGCGCTTCTGTGTGAATGTAAGTGCAGGGGTTGTTGGTTACTTTAAATTGACCATGTCTCCTACCTACGCCATTAAATATCAGGTACTGTTGTAGTTCCCTCGCCAGAGCATTGCTAGAATTGCTGGATGACGTGCCACTCGCTACGAGACACCGCATGTGGTTCCAGTACGATGGGACGCCGGCACATTTCAGTTGTCCAGTGCGTCGTTTCTTGAACCGACAGTTTCCAGAAAAGTGAACTGGCAGAGGTGGTCCTGTACCATGGCCCATTCGATCCACTGATTTTAACGTTATGAGTTTTTTTTGTCCGGGAAAGATGCACAACATTGTTTTCAAAACCGCTTTTAAATCAGAGGAGGGTCTGGTTGCTCCAATAGCAGCAGCCGCAGATGCAATTAAGTACGATTCTGCAGTCGTTGACCGTGTTAAACACAACATGATCTGCCGTTGTAACCTTTGTTTGCAAGTCAATGGCGGCATTTTTGAATCTCTACTGTAACTGAAGTAATTGGGTTGTGTTAATATTGTTCTCTTGGTAATACGGAATTAAAAATTGTTTGTGTTACTTTTTGTCTACTGTAAGTAAGATTTGAGGTCGTCGTAAAATGGTCCCCATGGGAAAACACATTAAGAAAAGTGTTTTTAATGTCCCATGAAACCTTCCAGAGTTTGTTGCTTGATTAATTTTCATCCAAAGAAAACTCCTGCCGGCTTAAAAGATCCTCGCAGGAAAATATCACACCAGAGAAAAACATTGGTTTCGTGTCCCTTGCAAACTCCCGAAGTTAGTCAGCTTAAATAATTTTCACCATGTAGTGAGAGAGTCACAATATTAAAATTGATGTAAGAGAGCGGTATGCTTATGAGATTGTGCTTAACTTTTTTTTTCTGAAAATTAGTTCGAGCAGTTAGCTAAAAAAGCAACACCTGAAAGCAACGTTTTAATTCCCCAAGGCCACGACTATTCGTATCGTGGAAGACGTAACCAGTAACCGTAAGTATTTTATAACATTAATAACTGTTGTCGTGGTCTTCAGCCCGAAGATTGGTTTGATGTAGCTCCCCATGGTACTCGGTCCTGAGAAAGCCTCTTCACCTCGCGTAACTACTACCACCTACATCCTTGTGAATCTACTTTCTGAATTCATCTCTTGGTCTCCCTCTACGACTTTTAAACACTAAATTGGTGAACCCTTGATGTATCAGAATGTGTCCTGTCAGCCGATCCCTTTTTCTAGTCGCGGGGTGACACAAATTCCTTTTCTCCCCAGTCTGTTCGACCCCAATTAGTTACGTAATTTATTCCTTATAGTCATCGATATTTTTCTCTAGCACCTCGTTTAAAACGCTTCTATTCTTTTCTTGTATAAACTGTTTATCGTCCGTGTTTCACTTCCATACAACACTACGCTCCACACAAATCCTTTCAGAAATGACGTCCTGACACCTAAGTCTATATTCGATGCTAACAAATTTCTCTTCTTCACAAATGTGTTTCTTGCCATTGACAGTCTACATTTTGGATCCTCTCTATTTCGGGCAACATAAGTTATTCTGCTGCCCAAATAGAAAAACGCATTTCTTACTTTAAGTGCCTCTCTTCCTAATCTAATTCAATCAACATCACCTGATTTAATTCAACATCATTCCATTATCCTTGTTTTGCTTTAATTGATGTTCATGTTACATCATCCATTCTGTTCAACTGCCCTTCCAAATGTTTTGCTGCCCCTGAGAGAATTACAATGTCATCAGCAAATCTCTCTGGTCTTTTAATTTGTATTCTAAATTTTGCTGTGGTTTGTTTTGCTGCTTGCTCAATGTACAGTTTGAATAACGTCGGGGATAGGCTACAAACATGTCCATCAATCCCTTCTCAACCACTTCTTCTCTTTCATAACTTTCGACTCTTATAACAGGCGTCTGGTTTCTGTACAGGTTTAAATAGCCTTTCGCTTCCTGTATTTTACCCCTGCTACCTTTAGAATTTGAAAGAGATTATTCCAGTCAGCATTATCAAAACCTTAATTTAAATACGCAAATTCCATTAAAGTAGGTTTGGCTTTTCTTAACCTATCTTCCAAGAGATTTCGTAGGGTCAATATTGCGTCACATGTCCCTTCATTTCTTCGGAATCCAAACTGAACTTCCCCGAGGACGGCTTCTACCAGTTTTTCCGGTCTTCTGTAAGGAATTCGTG
This sequence comes from Schistocerca piceifrons, assembly GCF_021461385.2. NCBI lineage: Eukaryota > Metazoa > Arthropoda > Insecta > Orthoptera > Acrididae > Schistocerca > Schistocerca piceifrons. The sequence continues at coordinate 308,166,710 of NC_060145.1, read as the reverse complement.
TCAGTATGTTGTAGCCATTACTTATTAAACTGATAGTTCGGTAATATCCACACCTGTCTACACGTGCTTTCTTTGGAATTGGATTTATTATATTCTTCTTGAAGTTTGAGTATTTCGTCTGTCTCACACATGTTACACACCAGATGAAAGACTTTTGTCGTGGTTGGTTCTCCCAAGGCTATAAGTAGTTCTCACGGAATGTCATCCACAGGCGGGCGTTGTTTCGACTTAGGTCTCTTAATGATCTGTCAAATTCTTCCCCTGGTATCATGTCTCCAATCTCACCTTAATCTCTCTTCCATTTCTATACTACTGCCCTCAAATGCGTCTCCCTTGCATCGACGCTCTATATACTCCTTCCACCTTCCATATTTCCCTTTATTGCTTAGGACTTCCATCTGACCTCTTGATGTTCATACAGTTGCTTCTCTTTCCTCCAAAGGACTCTCAAATTTTTCTGTAGGGGGCATCTATTTTCCGCTAGTAATATGTGCTTTTAAATCTTTACATTGTCCTCTAGCCATTCCTATTTAGCCATTTTGCACTTAATGTCAATTAAAAAGACGTTTGTATACCCTTTTAGCCGCTTCACTTACTGCATTTTTATATTTTCCCCTTTCATCATTTAAATTCATTATCTCTTGTACTATCCAAGGATTTCTACTACGCGTTGTCTTTTTACCTCTTTGATCCTCTTCAGAGTTTACTGTTTCACCTCTCAAAGATACCCATTCGTCTTCTGCTGTATTACTTTCCCCTGTTCTTGTCAATCATTGGCTGGTGGTCCCTCTGAAACTCTCAACAATGTCTCGTTCTTTAAACTTATCCAGCTCTCATTTCCTTAATTTCTCACCTTTTTTGCAATTTCTTTGTTTTAATCTACAGTTCATAACCAGTGAACTGTGGTCAGAGTCCACATCTGTCCCTGGGAATGTTTTACTATTTAAAATCTCATTTCGAAATCTTTATCTTAGTAATATACAAGCAATGTGAAACCTTCTGGTGTCTCCAGGTCTCCTTCACATGTACAGCCTTGTTTCATGATTCTTAAATCAAGTGTGAGTCATGATTAAATTATGCTCTTAGCAAAATTCTACCAGGCGGCTTCCTCTTTCATTTCTTTCTCCGTTCTATAGTCATCTACAATCATTCCTTCTCTTCCTTTACCTACTTTCGAATTCTAGACTCGAAACACTATGAAATTTTCGTCTCCCTTAACTGTTTGAATAATTTCTTCTATCTTATCAATGACCACTATTTGTAACATTAATATTAAGAGCGGTAGGGAAAAAATTTACTTATCAAATGTGAGGGTAAACTGGTTGCCAATTATCCTAGCAGTCAACATTCGACCCTCATACCTGAGGAAGAAGATGTGGAGGTTTAATCGTAAAATTCAGAACTGCTACACAATACGCTTTATATATATGTACCGGGATAAGTTGTGAAGGATCGAAAAGAACCATTGTGACTCAGTAGCAATGCTATGAAGTTGCTACGAAAGCAAAGAAAGCATCGTCAAAGACTTAAACGATTTGTTGACGAAGAAGGGGTTAATAATGTCAAAATGAGAGTAAGGAAACCAATTCGAGAAGCATTCAATGAATTCCAAACTAAACTTTTGGCTATCGATGTCACATACTATCCTGAGAAGCTTTGGTGGTACGTAAAATCAGTAAACGGATTAAAAACATCTGTTCTGTCACTCAGTGATCCTAGGCCTATTGGCACCGAAACGAAAAATTTCGTAGAGAAGTGAGTAATTCAGAATTCGTTTTTGTGAAAATGTTTCACTGTGGAAGAGGGTGACATGGTTACCCCTCGCACAAATTCAGAAATGGCAGATATAGACGTAAGTGTTCGTGGTAACAAAATCATCTGAAATCGTCCAGCGGAGGAGAAGCAGCAGGATCTGATGATACCTGCATTTGTCTATACAAAATATGGAAAGAATTTTCGCTCCATCTAGCACCTGTTTATCGTGGGTCATTGAAACAACGAAGAGTTCCAACACCCAAGGTGCCGTAAAAAGTCGCAGGTCATCCCCGTTTTCAAGAAGCATCGTCGAGAGAGATGCACATCTTTATAGACCGCAGTGTGAAGACTGTAATGCATGTAAAAGTCTAGAGCACTCCTTCATTCGACAGAGAGTCATAAATGCCTGACGATGATGATGACGGTATTGATTATTGTGATTATTATTATTATTGTTGTTGTTGTTATGATCACTGACGTCACTGTAGAAGTAAGAGTCACTTTTCATCATCGTGTATTGTTATTTCTACACAGAACGAAAGTCTTCATCAACAATCCGCAGTGTTATTGCCAAAGTCAAGTACGCTCTCTTCATCTTTGAAATCCAGAGGATGGTAGAAAACGCCGCCCAGTTTGATACTGTAGTCCTTAACGTTTGGAAAATCCAAATACATTTAATTTTAACCACAATAAATATAAAGTTGTGATTGTTACAGTCAAAACGTCGGCTCAACCACCTATTTACATTGCAAAATACGTTAAAATTCACGCGTTTCTAAGTTCAAGCCCCCTTCATCATAATTGTACAAGAAAATCTGGAAGCAATCAAAATAAAATATAAATAAAGAGAGTAAAATAACGTGGCAACTTCCCTTGCAACCCTATCTTCTTAAGATTTACCTCAGAATCACCCTTTGCTGATAAAACAGAGTAAAATGATAATGGCTGTACTGAGTATTGGTGGTGTCACAGCAACAGGTATCCACGTGCACGGCCCATGTATCTCCAAGAAAACCACTCCCGAAAGACAAACACAAAAGTAACGTGAGTGAGCACTTCGTGGTAGCAAACACGAAATCAAAGGCATACAAAAGAACGAAGATGACATAACTTTCCAGGGAATCCCGGAAGTTCAAATAACGTCAAGAACGGAACGCCCACGGTATAACTATAATTAAAGCCACTAAACCAATATTTAAAAAAATCCACGAAGTTTTTTCTTCAAATATTTTACTGTTTTCTGCACTGTAAGTAGGTGGTTGAGATGACATTTTAACTTAGCATTCGATGCAGTTCAGGACAGTGGCATAATAAAGAACGTAAGAACTTAAGCGCGTATTACACGAGCGACTTTCTGGTCAAAACCGACTAGCCGAAGTGCGTGCCCCCTTTCGTGCCTACGTGTACATCAGCAACCAATCACGACACTAGTGCTTCTATGGCGTCAAGGTTCTATAGATTTTGCCGAGGTGTGGAGTTCTATATTTGCGAGTATGCTGCACGCTGCGCATGCTCAGAGACAAGAAGAGACGGTGGTGTCGTTTGCTAACATCGTAAGTTACATCTACATGGATACGCTGCAAATCACATTTAAGTGCCTGGCAGAGGGTTCATTGTACCACCTTCACAATTCTCTATTATTCCAATCTCGTATAGCGCGCGGAAAGAATGAACACCTGTATCTTTCCTAACGAGCTCTGATTTCCCTTATTTTATCGTGGTGACCGTTCTGCCCTATGTAGGTCGGTGTCAACAAAATATTTTCGCATTAGGAGGGGAAAGTTGGTGATTGGAATTGCTTGGGAAGATTCCGTCGCAACGAAAACGCCTTTCTTTTGGTGATTTCCAACGCAAATCCTGTATCATTTCTGTGATACTCTCTACCATATTTCGCGATGATACAAAGCGTGCTGCCTTTCTTTGAACTTTTTTGATGTACTCCGTCAGTCCTACCTGCTAAGGATCCCACACCGCGCAGCAGTATTCTAAAAGAGGACGGACAAGCGTTGTGTAGACAGTCTCCTTAGTAGGTCTGTTACATTTTCCAAGTGTCCTGCCTATAAAACGCAGCTTTTGGTTAGCCTTCCCCACAACATTTTCTATGTGTTCTTTCCAATTTAAATTGTTCGTAATTGTAATACCTAGGTATTTAGTTGAATTTGCGGCTTTTAGATTACACTGATTTATCGTGTAACTGAAGTTTAACGAGTTCTTTTTCGCACTCATGTGGATAACCTCACACTTTTCATTATTTAGGGTCAACTGCCACTTTTCGTACCATTGAGATATTTTTTCTAAATCGTTTTGCAGTTTGTTTTGATCTTCTGATGACTTTATTAGTCGATAAACGACAGCGTCATCTGCAAACAACCAAAGACGGCTGCTCAGATTGTCTCCCAAATCGTTTGTATAGATAAGGAACAACAAAGGGTCTATAACACTACCTTGGGGAACGCCTGGAATCACTTCTGTTTTACTCGATGACTTTCCGTCAATTACTACGAACTGTGACCTCTCTGAGAGGAAATCGCAAATCCAGTCACATAACTGAGACGATATTCCATAAGCAAGCAAATTTTACTACGAGCCGCTTGTGTGGTACAGTGTCAAAAACCTTCCGGAAATCCAGGAATACGGAATCGATATGAAATCCCGTGTCTGTAGCACTCAGCACTTCATGTGAATAAAGAGCTAGTTGTGTTGCACAGGAACGATGTTTCCTAAACCCATGTTGACCGTGTGTCAATAGACCGCTTCCTTCAAGGTAATTCATAATATATGTTCTAATATCCTGCTGTATATCGACGTTAACGATATGGGCCTGTAATTTTGTGGATTATTCCTACTACCATTCTTGAATATTGGTGTGACCTGTGCAACTTTCCTGTCTTTGAGTACGGATCTTTCGTCGAGGGAACGGTTGTATATGATAGCTAAGTATGGAGCTAATGCATCAGCATACTCCGAAAGGAACCTAATTGGTATACAGTCTGGACCAAAGGACTTGTTTTTATTAACTGATTTGAATTGCTTCACTACTCCGAGGATATTTACTTCTACGTTACTCATGTTGGCAGCTGTTCTCGATTCGAATTCTGGAATATTTACTTGGTCTTCTTTTGTGAAGGCATTTCGGAAGGCTGTGTTTAGTAAGTCTGCTTTAGCAGCACTGTCTTCCATAGTATCTCCATTGTTATCGCACCAGAATCTCTTTGGATTTTCTGCCAGGTTTCGAGACGAAGTTTCGTTGTGGAAACTTTTATAGGCGTCTCGCATTGAAGTTTCGAGCTTCTGTAAGGGACCGCCAATCTTGGGGCTTTTGTGTCTGTTTAAATTTGGCATGTTTGTTTCGTTGTTTCTGCAACCCGTTTTGTGTACCAAGGAGGATCAGCTCTGTCGTTTGTTAGTTTATTTGGTATAAACCTCTCAATTGCTGCCGATACTATATCTTTGAATCTAAGCCACATCTGGTCTTCACTTATATTATTAATTTGGAATAGGTGGAGATTGTCTCTCAGGAAGGCGCCAAGTGAATTTTTATCTGCTTTTTTGAATAGGTATATTTTTCGCTTACTTTTCGAGGATTACAATATTCAATCTCGCTACGACTACCCTGTGTTCACTAATCCCTATATCGGCTTTGATGCTGGTTATTAACTCAGGATTACAACCTATTCTGGTTGATCTGTCTCCTGTTATAGAAATGGATTTTGTGCTTTCGTGTTTTCTTAATCCATACTATGTTGTTTGCTTTGTTTACCTGGCACACTGAAAAGATACAAAAGATACTGGCATCTTTTCCTATTAGAATTCTCCCACAAGAGAGTCAAATATCTGAAAGCAGAAAGTATTTACTTTTTACTGAGAAAAAAACGTACAGTACACATTAATAGTAATCTAAATAGATAAACGTGTTTTAATGAAAATTATTTTAACAGTGGAAACATCAGAATTATTGGACGAGAAAAATAATTTTCCTTTTAAAATTAAGAATAACCGCCTTCAGTCACAATCGTGATTTTATTTCAATGCAGGATGTATTTCGCCTCCTGGCAGTTCATCTTCAGGTGCCTTAATAGTCTACATCAATTTTTTTTTTCTGCTTGCCTCATATTTAGGTTAATTCTGGTCCTGATAAGGTTACAATAATATATTACAAAGTGGTACATAACTGAAACAGAAAGTTCTTTTGGATAGTCCTCAGTTTTGTATATTTATGTTCACACTGTGCCACTTTGTAATAGAGTATTGAAACGTTACGAGGATCAGAATTAACCTACATCTGAGGAAAAACTGTCAAAGCACCTGAAGTTGATCCCCCAGGATTCGAGATGCATCGTGCACTGAAATATAATCACGATTGTGACTGGAGGAGGCTGTTCTTTATTTTACGTAAGTAATACAGTCACCAAAGGAACAGTTGTGGGGCGGCGGTTAAGAAAAATGAATCATTTAACTGTTTCAGTACAAATGTTTGAATGTTGAATCAGTTTCAGGCTTTTAGAATGTTGTTAATGCTGTCTTTCGCCGTTCTCAACACTGGCTCTCTATTTACTTTTTAGCACCCAGAAAGTGATTTAACAAAACGTGAAGCCTGTAATTAGAGTTCCTAGTGCCCACTTCATCTGAGAATACCATTATGGCTGCAGCTTATAGCTCTGAGGAATTAGGAGATTGTCCGGGATTTCTAATCAAAAACGATTTTCCAAAATAGTTGAGTATATTCTGAAATTCACTGATAAAAAACACAAGTATCCCTACAACCTAACTAACAGAGCAGTTCAGAGTCTAATGCGCTGATGCAACTATAAATGTCCGAATTAAATGTTGAAATGAATGCTCGCCATAATTTGATGAGATTATTTCATCAAACGCCACGCTAAATAATTGGTAGAATGTCTGTCCCGCGACGGCACGTGAAAATACGACAATACGCAAACTTAAGCTAGATAATGAAAATCATCCCAGAATTAACCCTTCACTTGAAATGATTTCATGGTTCCGCGTATCTCTAGTAACTTAATACGGCACCCGAGGCTGTTTGTAGCAGTGATACCGATGCGACGCGACTACCGACACAGATGGCGTGTTATTCAGCGTCTGGAGAGAACTGGGGCCTTGCTTCCTCGCGCAGCGTTCTTATATATAAAGCCACGGTGCGGACGGCTAAGGGAACGCCTGATCAAATCGGCTCTCCCGACTAGCCGCTGGGCTAGTAACGCACCACTTCAAGTTACATGATAATTTATAGCTTCTTTTGCTGATGGCCGATGAAGCTCTTAATTTAAACGTGCATTCAGCACGCAGGTAAGTATTGATAATAAAATTTCGACGTGGCTAAGTTAAGTATTTTTGGCGAGAGAATTAATTTAATTGCCCTGCACGCAGTAGATGAGCTCTGAACTGGCCCTTTTGAGATCCGCTATCGCTATAATTTTATAGGTATTCAAAAGAAACTTTTCACATCTTCATAGTCATAGCGGACCTCCAACCTATTTAAATCTAAACATCCTAGCCTTATTTATTAGCCTACTTAATCTATCTTGCTTCCTTCAGTTTTGAGATGAAAACCTGAAAATCATGAATTTCCACTAAAATCTTAATTTGTGAAATCCAAAGTACTGTTTTTATTAAATCATCATGAAAGATGAATCTAAGTATAAATCTTGAAGTCTCTAGCTCTTTTCTGTTGCGCCAATGATTTTTTTCAGAAAAACGTCCAAATTTCGAAAATGGCTGAAGATATCGAACTGATATTTAACACACATTAATTTAGTATTATTCCTGACATGCTAGAAAAGTTTTATGTCATTTGCTTGATTTTTAAGGTATTGCGCAACATTTATGACGTCAGAGCTAGTTACAGCAGACTGGCTGGCACACAATGGAAACTGATGTGAATTTACTACAGCGTGAGTAGGCTGCTTCCCTACATCACCCTCTACTTAAATTTTTTTTTGTTTATGAATGTTAATGAATGAAAAAAAAATTTAATTACAAAAGGGGAAGCAAGAGTACAGTTTAACTCCCTATGAAAATTCAAAATTGAAATATAAACCTGTAGAAACATTAAAGAAAACTGATTACCTACATTAATTTTTAAATTGTAGGCATGTTCACTGCTTTTTAAACAATGTCATTACTCAAAATTTTAAGCAAAGTCAATGAAATATTTTGGCATACATATTGCCTTAGACAAACAAACACATACAAATTGAAAAATTATGAAAATCTCAGATCCATTAAATACATTTTTACATACACAAATTCAAAGAAAATAACACGATACATAAACAGATGATTATCTCTTAGCAGTCTTTTCTAAACCTGAAAGAAAAGTTCACAAATAATTTTTACACACGTGGTTGTAGCTGCTTTGGCTGGCGTCCTACACTTCCATTCACAAGAGTAGAGGAGGGGAAGTTGCTATGGTATGCGTCCTTCACGTTCTCTCTAAATTACATGGGGGAAAGGGGAGGGGTCACTGTGAGTTGTGTCCAAGTCACTCCACGCTTTCACGCAGCTACCAGGCTGCCATTATCTGGTTTGTCCTGTAGAACAAACAAAAAGAGTGCCTCAGGCTCTGTTCACTTAATATCTATGGGTGGGTCACAATGAAATGGGGATATATACATTTTATCCTTCAATATTTTGCTGGAACAAAGTTAACAGAGCTTTTTCAGTATTACTCTCGCAGTTACTTAACTGTCATAAAATCGTTAAACAAATGGCTCAAAACGCCCTTAGTCATGTATTAGAGAAAATTTATGCTCCTAAGGCATACAATCATAAATCATATTTAATCTGAATTTATTATTTCTGGGCTGGAACACTGAACCAATGCTCGGTACATTCCTGATACATTTGTATTTTAAGCACTTAACTGACTCATCTTTGATTACCTTAGTCTTAGAGATAGTATGAGTATGATTAGTGGTTGTTTTCTCAGCTTCTTTGTACATGTGAGTAACTTTTGGTAATAGTACAGTTGTGAGTGTTCAAAACACACTACGTTTAGTTGACTACTAAATCCACTTATTGGTCCTCTGCTGTTGTCAGTTCCACATCTGCAATTAGGTACTTACTTACTTTGAAGTGTATTTATGCTGAGCTAAAATAATGTTTCACGTCTGTCAGTATGTTATTTATTTATTTTGCTAGAGTATGTACTTATTTAACACTCACTCTATTAATATTTAAAGCATAGGATAGCACATTTATTTCATATTCATAGTGTATTGCAGCTGATTAGTTTGCTCACGTGGCAATTCATTTCCACTCGATCAGACGCTGACACCTCAGGTAGTCTCTCTCAGACCTACCACTAAAGTGCATCAAGTAATTATGGACGAGCGTAATGCTAAATTCCTTAAACCTATAGGACACCATGAGCTGCTCTGTCTCATCTAACATAAGGGTACCTATGGCCGCATTCACGCCTCCAACTCATAACCTCAATACGTGTAGGTGTATCCTGTCACACACTACACTAAAATAATGGCCAGCTCCAACCTTATAAATACTTCAGGGACGTGTCCTTCACGTCTCAACCACAAACACTGCTCAGTTCTATTACACTGCCTTTCCTTGCTACATCAGGTGAGTTTAACCTTACAACTTATCTGCATATTTTTCCTAACACTAAGCAATCTCTTTTACTATTTCTTAGTTAGCTCTAATGCATACACTAGGTTTCACTACCACTTCAGATCCTGCTTGTACATGAATTCATATATCTTTTTAAATTACTGTTAGTGGACCATTTCCAATAAAACAACACTTTGTAGTTACTATATTACCTGGGTTCTATACATACTTGTTACTCAAATACATTTTATATCTTAATTACGTCATACTTCTCTATTGTTTGTCACTATTAGGTTTGTCACATTAGGTATTTTTCTTCACTAATCGGTAGATAGAATGGTTACATAACTCATGGCTTGATAGCCATGACAGAAAATTTTCATGTCTGGAAAGAAGAGGTCGAAATTTTTGTGGATAGGAAAGATGAAGAATGAGTGAGACCTGAAATGGAAAGAAGATCTCACACAGCTGGGACTGCACAGCTGCCACACTGTGTAGAGGTTACAGAACAACCTCCTCCATACAGCATTCATTAGTTTAATGCTGGCTTGATAGTCATAACGGAAAATTTTAGTATTTGGAAAGAAAAGGTCGAAATTTTTGAGGACAGGAAAGAGGAAGAATGAGTGAGATCTGAAATGGGAAAGAAGATCTCACACAGCTGGGACTGCACAGCTGCCACACTGTGTAGAGGTTACAGAACAACCTCCTCCCTACAGCAGTCATTCATAACCTTTGACCACGCCCCGTCGATCTGAAAATACTTTATGATGCCTTTTTAGAACCTGTCTCGGTTCTTCCTTCTGATTGGCGGAAATTTTATCGATTTCCTGCAATTTAGCTTCTATCTTGTCTAAAATAATCGCTTCTTCTTCTTCTTCTGTGTTTAGCTTATTGTTACTAAGATTAACACCTTCGTCCCAATACCTCCTATTTTTCAGAACTCGTATAGGCAGCTCCCAAGTTTCATGATCAGTTACTACATGTTTATCACTAAAAGGGACTGTAATTACTCCGGTTATTGGCAAGACCATATTTAACTGGCTTCTTTCAAAGTCAACAACACTCTGATATTTTGACAAGAAATCTATGCCAATTAAAACTTCAATACTGAGATTGTTTACAATTAAACATGGATGATCAATTAAATTACCATTAATGTTAAAGGGCAGCAAAGCTTCTTGCTTTATCGTTTTTGACACCTTGCCCGTAGCACCAATTATTCTTAGTCCTGATACCCTCATAACTGTAAGCTTGTCTTTACCAGGTAATGCATCAAAGAAGGACTGAGATATCGCACTCACTTTACTTCCACTGTCTAAGAGACAACGTACATTGATACCCAACATATTCACTATTATTATAGGGTGGCTTATTCTAGGTTGTACAGGTGGTTCCTCAAATTCATCTAATAGTTCCTTTTGGATTTGTCTCCAACTAAAGTGGTCGACATCTGTCTTCATTATATTTAGGTCGCAGTGTGTAGGGGTTTCCTGAATTACATTTTCAGCTGCCTTTTCCAGTCGGTCTATTAATTTTAAATCGAAACACCGCACGACTTCATTACATTTAGTTTGCTGAACATAACCCAAATTACTGTAGTCTGAGCGATTCTGCGTCTCCAGACCGCATAACACTAGTTACAGCTAAACAACTTTCACCATTATCGTCGGTTTCCTTCTCAAGTGACAACTGGTCACACCTACTGGGTTCATCGACCCTCAACAGCCTACCCGCTACATTCTCACTTATCTCCTGTCCTAAATCTATTAGTACATTATCAACATCCTGCACAGGCACTTTAGATAAGAGCACATCATCTTCATCGTAAATATAAGCATGAATTTCTTCTGCTTCTTCACCTGACAATTCAGTATTTTGTAGCTCCTCCCTATCGTTACACTGCTGCGCCTTCTCTTTCTCTTCCCACTTAGAAAGCGTCTCTAACACGGTATCTATCAAATATTATGAGTGATCTAATATTTCTACTGTATCCTTAGATGCTACCGACTCTTCATCCACACGTTCAGTCTGAGTATTCTGATCTGTCTTACCAATTCCCGTAACTACTGGCTTAGGAAAAGTAACCGCCTGGTGAGCGCCAGTGTCCTCATAGACGGGAACTAGTTTTCCTGCCTCGGCCTACTACTGTTTCCTTTATTTTCATTATAGTTAACTGACATAGCATTGCTTTCCGTACTGTTGTTTACATGCATAATTTTGTTTGGAACAAAATTACTATCATTTGGATGCCATTGTTGGTTCTGATAATTAGTTCTCCAATTCCTACCTCTCTTAGGATGACGAACACCTACTGTTCTGATGTTTACATTGCCATGTTTCTCGTTCCTAAAATTACTAATATTGTTATTAGCATTTCTGTTATTACGTGCTTGCTCCTCATTGGCAGCAACACGTTCTACACGTTCCAGATATTCAATGAAACGATCCAGATTGTCTCTAGGGGCAGATATAATTCTAGTTTGCCAATACCATGGCAGTTTGTCTTCAAGACCTAGTATAATCATTTCTGGTTCTAGCTTTTCCGCCAAATGTGACAAACGTGAGATCCATGACCTAGCAAACTCTTTAATTGATTCCTTGCCTGGATTGAAGCGTTTTCCACTCCAAAATTCTCTCAGCACTTCATTTTGCTTATTACTAGACCAATACTCATTAATGAAAGCTGTTTTAAACTCCGCTAATGTTTTACACTTCAACATAACATCAGCTGACCAACGCATGGCGTCACCTGCTAAATGGCTTCTAATAAATGAGATTTTCTCTCGTTCAGACCAAGTTGGTGGAATCACATCTTCAAAATCGTTCCAGAAATCTAGCGGGTGGATATTTTTATCTGGATCAAACCGCAAGAACTGCCGACACCCGATAAAAGCGGCGTTTGCAGTTACAACTTGTTGTATATTACCATTACCAGAAGTTACTGAAGCTACTTTACTCTCAATGTTAGCAATGTTAGTACTAATATTTTCTACTTTCATTTCAACATTATCTACTCTTTGCACAATATGAGTAGTATCACTTTTGATTGCATCCACGTCTGCGTGACATATGTTTACTTTTATATTAACATCTTTAAATCTATCTGAGCACAGTTCAGATTCCTCCTCGATCTTTTCTGTTAACTTGTGCTCCAGCTTCGCATCTTCCATTTGGAAGTCCTTGCGAACCTCAGCAACTTCGGATTTTACTGTTTTATACATTTCAGAAAATTGTTGAGCAACCTTTTTCTTGATATCCTCATGGTTGTAATCAATTTTATAATTCAAACTGTCTAGATCCTCTTTCAACTTATTGCAACCAGCCTTGAAGGTATCGTCCATTACCTCCAATCGTTTATCAAAATTTGTTTGGCTGGCCACAATCTCAGACTTTAATTCAGCATTACTGTTTTTGACCTGTTCACTTATTTCAGACTTTAACTCAGCATTATTGGATTCTAATTTATTGTCCATTGCCTCAAACCGCATATTAAAATTTGTTTGACTGGCAGCTATTGCTTGTAATATAACATTTAGATCAACAGCCCCAGAATCTTTGGGTTGCTCACTAGCTGGCTTTTTATCACACTCAGTTGACGAAAAACTAGCTCCAACACCAGAATCATCAAAACTAAATGAAACTTCTGATTGATTAGTGATACTAACTGCTCCTTCTTAAACTCTACCATCTCTGATGACTGTTTCATTTTTAATTCATCAGAGAAACTATCATCCAATAAATTTACAATTTCTACTTTCTGTTTTACTACAGGGGTCTCTATTATTGAATCATTGTCCCTTCGCACACTACTGTCAGGAGACAATACTTCATTTTTCACTTTAACATTACTACTTTCATGCATGTTTATACTTGAAACGTTGTCTGAATTTACAGTTCCCTCAACAGACATAGGTTCTAATTTAAGTTTAAACTCAGTTTCTTTTGGCGGTTCCATCGCCAACAGTATTTTAGTGCAGGTTAGTAAAATTTTTAACAGCTTTTCACTTAACTTAGTTCCTTCTGCACGACGTTGTCGGCGCGGCGTACCAGGATTACTGATGCGACGTGGCACGTTGAACTGCAGACGGCTCTCCGACGGCTGTTGTGTGTTTGCGTTGCCCGCAATTGCAGGCGCTGCGCCGGCTGCTCCAGCGGACGACTGCGGTGCGGCGAGACTGGCTTCTCGCGATGCCGGCAGCACCGCTAGACTCAGTGCCAGCTCCGTCAATCCAGATGTGTTGTTAATCCAATTGCGTCGTCCACATGCACACGTAACACATTCACTGTTCTATACTCAGTTGTGTGTCACATTTCACTCGCGAATCCGAATAGTTAAATAAATCACTTTCACTTAGTTGATTTCCCGGCCGATGCACCATATGTGGGGCGGCGGTTAAGAAAAATGAATCGTTTAACTGTTTCAGTACAAATGTTTGAATGTTGAATCAGTTTCAGGCTTTTAGAATGTTGTTAATGCTGTCTTTCGCCGTTCTCAACACTGGCTCTCTATTTACTTTTTAGCACCCAGAAAGTGATTTAACAAAACGTGAAGCCTGTAATTAGAGTTCCTAGTGCCCACTTCATCTGAGAATACCATTATAGCTGCAGCTTATAGCTCTGAGGAATTAGGAGATTGTCCGGGATTTCTAATCAAAAACGATTTTCCAAAATAGTTGAGTATATTCTGAAATTCACTGATAAAAAACACAAGTATCCCTACAACCTAACTAACAGAGCAGTTCAGAGTCTAATGCGCTGATGCAACTATAAATGTCCGAATTAAATGTTGAAATGAATGCTCGCCATAATTTGATGAGATTATTTCATCAAACGCCACGCTAAATAATTGGTAGAATGTCTGTCCCGCGACGGCACGTGAAAATACGACAATACGCAAACTTAAGCTAGATAATGAAAATCATCCCAGAATTAACCCTTCACTAGAAATGATTTCATGGTTCCGCGTATCTCTAGTAACTTAATACGGCACCTGAGGCTGTTTGTAGCAGTGATACCGATGCGACGCGACTCCCGACACAGATGGCGTGTTACTCAGCGTCTGGAGAGAACTGGGGCCTTGCTTCCTCGTGCAGCGTTCTTATATATAAAGCCGCGGTGCGGACGGCTAAGGGAATGCCTGATCAAATCGGCTCTCCCGACTAGCCGCTGGGCTAGTAACGCACCACTTCAAGTTACATGATAATTTATAGCTTCTTTTGCTGATGGCCGATGAAGCTCTTAATTTAAACGTGCATTCAGCACGCAGGTAAGTATTGATAATAAAATTTCGACGTGGCTAAGTTAAGTATTTTTGGCGAGAGAATTAATTTAATTGCCCTGCACGCAGTAGATGAGCTCTGAACTGGCCCTTTTGAGATCCGCTATCGCTATAATTTTATAGGTATTCAAAAGAAACTTTTCACATCTTCATAGTCATAGCGGACCTCCAACCTATTTAAATCTAAACATCCTAGCCTTATTTATTAGCCTACTTAATCTATCTTGCTTCCTTCAGTTTTGAGATGAAAACCAGAAAATTATGAATTTCCACTAAAATCTTAATTTGTGAAATCCAAAGTACTGTTTTTATTAAATCATCATGAAAGATGAATCTAAGTATAAATTTTGAAGTCTCTAGCTCTTTTCTGTTGCGCCAATGATTTTTTCAGAAAAGCGTCTAAATTTCGAAAATGGCTGAAGATATCGAACTGATATTTAACACACATTAATTTAGTATTATTCCTGACATGCTAGAAAAGTTTTATGTCATTTGCTTGATTTTTAAGGTATTGCGCAACATTTATGACGTCAGAGCTAGTTACAGCAGACTGGCTGGCACACAATGGAAACTGATGTGAATTTACTACAGCGTGAGTAGGCTGCTTCCCTACACAGTGACTACCCTGGACAAAATGAATTTCATTGTTATTCGGCTCATAGCAAGAAGACAAAATACGTAAGATAAACCAAAAGGACGTTACTTACTGCGACCTGATGTGTTTGCAAGTATATATTTTTCTCGATCAAATAAACGTAAGTGTTCTGAAATGTTTGGTTGAGATTTTTTCTATTCACTCAGTTCTCAGGGGTGTAGAAAATTTACCACACGACCTTTGACAAGAACATCTACAAGGAATTCTGCTTTGGTCATTAATAAACTCTATTGTCATTGCCTGTTCCATCATTTTACATTTTGGTTCGACACTTCGATTTTTCCGTAAAAAGGATAGTCTATCATAATCTCAGTATCACCATTCAGATGCCAAACTGTAGAGGAGACAGCTCTCATAACATCTGCAAGTTTTGCGCTGACGTGTAAACGAAAATGACCATTGAAGGCAGATAACACTCAGTACGGGAATGTAACGCCGGAGTCACCTGTAGTAGTCGCATTCGTCTCGAGTAGTCAATTGAGACGAGAAAGTCAATGGTGCAAAAGGGGATTCACGAATATAGGACAGGATTTGTGACTGGTTCCGGTACTGTCTAACAGAAAGGACTCAATTCGTAGTTCATAACGGAGGAAATTGTCAGATGGAAAAGTAACTTCTGGAGTACCCCAAGCAATGTTATGGCGCCCTTACTGTTTAGTATCCATATAAACGATCAGATGTAAAAGTAACTTCTGGAGTACCCCAAGCACTTTTATGGGGTCCTTACTGTTTACTATCCATATAAACGAGCTGATGTTACGCTTATACATAGGAACCTGCAACAGCAGGAAACTGTAGCGGTATGTCGGAAGAGCTGAAGAGAATCGAACCTGGTGCAGGAACTGGCAGTAGACGCCAATGAAATAAATTAATGTACTACACATAATTAAGCATAAAGACCCGTTATTGTTCGATTACACTATTAGAAATACAGTACAATAACAATCGTGAGATATCTAGAAGTATCTTGGCCGCGTCCTAAGGTGGAACCACCCCGTTAAACGAGTTGCAAGAAAAGCGATATATCGTACTGAGATTTTTCGGGAAAATTCTAAGCAAATGTGCGAGGGTGCTTCAAAAAGTAAGTTACGCATTATTAAGGGAGGTCAAGTAACCTTTATTGCATGATCTACTACACTTCAAAGTGAAACTGATAAATGACAGTATTTTTCAACAGTCACCAAGTCTGTCAAAACAACTATCGGAAAATTCCAACAAACGATTAATTCCTCGATGATAGAAATTCATTGCCAGATTCCTCGATGATAGGAATTCGTTGCCAGATCACGAAGCCATTCGAGAACCTATGTGTGGGAGTGCGCAGTGTTGGAAGAACACTTCCTCTACAGATGTTCTTTCAATTTTCCGAAAAGATGAAAATTGTATGGTCCAAAACCTGGACTTCCTGATCAATATCACCCACATCTTTGTTGCCATGGTCAATGTTTTGGCTGTATTTCACTATGCCTGGAAATTGCATTTGGTCCACGTTCCGTCAGAATTTCACAGTGAATTACTGTGCAGCTTAGACGTTTTGCCACAAGAAACGTACTGTCCACCGTACTTTAACTTTGGAGTAAATTTCCAGTTACCACGCTGTTTCAGTCACATACTGCGATGCACCTGTTAACCGTAGCGCAGCAGAACTGTCTCTGCACGAAACACGAAACATTGACTCTTTTCTGACTACGCGCCAGACCCGTCAAGCAATGGTCTTAGCATGGGACGAGCTCTGTAACTTACTTTCCGGTGTCCTTGCGTAATTCATTGGCGAGAGAAATATACGATAATGCGTTCGAACGATTCTTGCGCGTTGCTCGCAAGTCTGGCATCCTTACCACGTGGATAAGCGCGTTTCGTCTCCAGTTAGTTTCGTAAGCACGATAACGTTACGGAGACTCTACAAGAGAGGCGTTGTGAATGAAAGAGAGGTTTACTGCTAAAATTCCGAGAGCAGGAATTTCAAGAATAATCAGGCAAAGGCAGATACATCTGGCCAAATAACAGTGGCGAGAGCTTCAGAGGTTTACCGGCTGTCTTTTTTGCAAGCATCATTCTCGAATGGGATGTAAAAGATGGGGATATGGTGGAAGTGCCAGAAATACCTTCTGTCAGATACCGTAAGCTGATTTGCGAAGTATAAATGTAGATGAAGACATTGCAGATGATGAATGCCTTGTCCGAGCTCCTGTTCTGAAATGTGACTGCCAGGTATGTCGGTAGCATTTATTGTGCTAACGTCAGCCGTGCTAACAGCTGTTCGTTTGACACACGTTGAGCTGTCCACCGTCTCACTTAACACGCCTACGCTCGCCCTTTCTCGGTAAGACAAATGACTCGAAGGTTAACCGCGAGTTGTCCGATCGCATCGCGTGCCGCTGTGCCAATCTGCTGAAAATCTGCTGGAGCAGGCGGTATAGACCCATCAGAGGCGTATACTGGGGGAGGGGGGGGGGGGCAAATCTCTTGGAAATTCTGAACTGCATACATTGTGCTACTTTCAAAGTTTAGTGACGAATAATTGGCTAGGAACGATTATCGCCGGCCACTGTGAGCGAGCGCCGAGCGGTTCTAGGCGCTTCAGTCCGGAACCGCGTTGGTGCTACGGTCGCAGGTTGGAATCCTGCCTCGGGCATGGATGTGTGTGATGTCCTTAGGTAAGTTAGGTTTAAGTAGTTCTAAGTTCTAGGGGACTGGTGACCTCAGATGTTAAGTCTCATATTGCTTAGAGCCATTTGATTTGAATTTTGAACAATTACCAGTCTCTAAAAAAATTTCAACAGGCTGCTGTTTTTACTAGTGCAGTATGCTAGAATTACGTTGTTTAGTTGCCTTCTCAAACCGGTAGTTTGTTTAAGATCTAATCTTTCCTAAAACTTCATTCCTTTGGTCTTAGTGCCCCCCAAAAATAAAAAAATAAATAAATAAAATAAAATAAAAATAAAAATGAAAATAGAGAAAGAAAAGTTGCTGCTGTGACACCTGTAACCACTAGCATTTACTACTCATGACACTAGTGTTTGCCCCTCCCCCTTTGTCAGCCCTTCTCTCCCTTAGGCTTTCTGTGACTAGCCCAGCCCTTTTCTATTGAGGAGATGGACATGCCTAGTATAGTACCATCTACTGATCAAATAAAAAGGAGCCACACACCAATGTGTGACCCTGCATCCTACATAAGCAGACATTCCAACTCCGAATGAACACTCCTGACAGAAAAATTCAAATCAGGTCTGTCGCGGCGTGTCAGAACAGCTACAAACATTTTTAGGACTCAATAATGACCACGCATTCACTAAATCACTGTCCACGTTGCGCTCACGATCCCTGTCAGTGCTACTGTCTGACCCACCCAATATTACCACGGTGTATTTCTTGGTGAAGTCAATACGAAGTGATTATTAATCCTTTCCCACCTGACCCAGACCAACACTAGGTTTGAAAAAATAGGTGACCGGGTAATCTGACCCCTGTTCAACATACAAATGTTGACATGTACCTCTAACGTAAGAACTAACAACGAAACTTTCTTTCTCTTTACCAACTTGGTACATTCTTATTGCTGAAGTTTTGTTATACCCTTTCTTTATCTACAATTGCCTGGGGCTCATCGGTTGATCTGTTTTTGACTGAAGCATCAGGTCAAACTCAGTGCTCACATTCACCACAAAGCTTGATGGGATACTGTCACGTTTTCTTATATGCTTACTGTTTGACTGTTATTCAGTGACAGATGTGCTCCGTTTCTTACTGCGCGTTATGTTTCATGGTCAACAGCTCGTCTTTCATTACTTTCATGAAAAGGCCCAATAATCAGTCTAGTAACCCTAATAGAAACTGCTATTGAAATCAATTAAGAATGCAACGAATAACGAATAATAATAAGACCGGCAAGTTAGCACGGAACACCAAGTATAGCAAATGGAGCATGTACCTCTTCCTTTTACATTAATTAATTAATTATTATGCTTTCTGAGACTATCTGATTTCCTTGTCAAAACAGCACTACTATGTGGGTCAATTACTCTCTCAGGATGGGAAAGTGGCAGTGAAGCAGGAACTATTTTATAAAATTCGTATGTATTTTGACAGAAACAAGAAGAAAAAATTGACATTTAACTGACAATTAGGCTGAGTGTTCAAATCCACTGTGTCTGTAAATGACTTTAATGAAATCAACATTGCTCCCCCACCTCAAAAAGTGACATTGTGACACGAACGGGATCTGGTTATTATATTCTTCTGCAGTAGTGGTTTAGACATTTTGAAAAAGTTGCAAAATATAGCCAGTAGAAGGCTTTCCTCTATACGCCAGCCTTTCCTCTTCTGCACATCCATCGTTGTCTGACTCTTCGGCAGCGTAAATAAAACCAAAGAGAAGGAATATGACAGAGAACCAACACCGCAACCAGAGTGAAGCAAAGCCAACAACCGCCCGCTACATTTTCAGAAGTCAAACAAAATCGGCGTGGTGCATAACATGCTTACGGAAATTACGAAGCTTTGGTTTAAATAATAAATCCACATACTCCTGAAACTTCTCTTTGTATATAAAACAAATGTAAAAAAGCCTAAGAGTTAATATTTTTAAACAGTTCACACTTGAAATAAGGTGTACTCGTAGTTTTATTGCTTTTGTTCGTGCAGTTATAGGCTACACAAACGTTAGACATGCATTCGAAAACAAATTCAGCAGTAGATTACCTTACAAGTTTCTACGGCTATTACTTTGTTTTTAAAACAACCACACAATTACTTCCGAAATTATGGCGCATAGTAGCAGGGCATGGCATTGCTAGGAGCGCTAAATAACGTGCCACAGCATCTCTACGTATATTCTATCTCGTTTGGATTGAGCTAAGACTCTTGCGTGCACGATGTCACGTTGTATTGCGTCTTGCTCTTTTCTCTGTTCCCCGTCAGAAACGTTTCTTTAATTTTTAATTGCTGCTTTTACGTACAATATTCATCCTAGAAGCAACTGCAGACCGTGTTTTACAGTTATTATTATTGTTATTGCTGTTACTATTATTGTTATTGTTGATGTTGCAATCCAAGATGCATTTATAAAATTGATTCGTCTTTTTACAAGTAGTTATGTGTGCAGCACCAAAATACCACATTACAGTACATAAAAAAGAGAAATAACAAGTGGAAAGACAGTGATGCAGAGAATCAAGAAAGCTAGAGGGAAAGGAGATAACAAGACTGAGAAAAGTAGGTTCCCGGCCGGGGCGTTCTTGTGTTAAACAAATTTTCAATTTGAAGATGCTATTGAAATATTGAGTAACTCGAAGCTCTCCAATCATATGTATGTTCGTCGACTTCAAGAAGGCATATGATTCGGTCGATCGGTCGACCCTCTTTAACATCTTAGAATAACAAGGATTTGATCGAAAGACATAAAGACTCATCAGGAGACACTCACGGGCACGAAAACAAAAGTGAAATTCATGGGCGAATTGTCAGAGCCCTTTGAAATAAAGACCGGCGTGCGACAAGGTGATGGATTGTCATCACTGCTCTTCAACCTTGTTCTGGAAAAACCCATCCGAGAATGGAAGAAAGAATTGAAAATCCAGGACTACTGGAAACCCGTTCAACTCGGACGAAAGAATGATGACATCACTTTCGCAGAATACCTAGCCATATTATCAGACTGAGAAAATACAGCGATCCAACAGACTGAAGTCCTCAAAGAATGCGCTGAGAAAATTGGAATACAAATTTCATTCGAGAAGACCATGTTTATTTGCACTAAATGTGCCATTCAAACATTATAATACAGTGATTAAACCTGAAGTGCTCTACGCGACCGAAACCTTGGTACTTAATAGAAAAGGTGATCTGGAGAACACCTTGAAGGAGGAAAGAAAGATCGTGAGGAAAATGCAGGGACCAGATAAAACAGAAGAGGGGTATAGACTCAAATCGCCCCAAAGCAACAGAAGAATGTCCAACCTTGCCGCTGATATCGGGAAACGTAGGCTGAAATTCTATGGACACATTCACAGACTCCCATCTTCACGGCTAATTCACAAGATTTCGACATTCACTGCAAAACTGAAGAACATTCTATGGATAGAAGAAGTCAAATATGACTTGGACAAGTCACATATAGAAACATCGGACATTCTAGACAGGAAACTTTACCGTCAGAAGATAAATAGATAGTTAGTAAAGCCATAGAATGAAGTCCCTAAAAGATCAGGGACTACGTGGTCAGAAGAAAGGAAGAAAGCACATAGCGAAAGAATGAAAGCTGTATGGGCTATTAGAAAGGCGAATCACAAATGTAATGCGTGATCCGACAGTGTCCATGCTCACATAATAATAATAAAAATTAATCAATGTCCTCAGATATCAAGGGCAAAACTTCAATTAAAGTTCATGTTATTATAGTTTGTCTCGGATGAACCACCGCTACAAAATGCCCTGGAAAATTGACACTACCAGCATAAGAATTGTAACTGCCATCAATAATGTTCCGCCGCCACAGGCTCCGCTAAAGAAATCAAGGACTACAAAATGATGACAAAGGGCAAATGTTTGTCTCATCTTCATGCAGTGATTTATAAACTTCACACTACGCGAAACTAGAGGAAATTACGATGTACTTTAGCTTATTAAAATAAATCATTAATCACTGGACCAAAGACGGTTTAATATTATCCTAAGAAATTACAGAGGCTTCGCCCAGTGATATTAACTTCCTAACAGTCTTTAAATAAATGTTAGTATTAACTTCAGAACCAAAAGCCTGGTACAACTACACAAATGTCAGTCTACAACGAATACACTGCCGAGCGTCAGTCCTCTTCCTGCCTGAATATTAACATACGTTTTTACACTCCTGGAAATTGAAATAAGAACACCGTGAATTCATTGTCCCAGGAAGGGGAAACTTTATTGACACATTCCTGGGGTCAGATACATCACATGATCACACTGACAGAACCACAGGCACATAGACACAGGCAACAGAGCATGCACAATGTCGGCACTAGTACAGTGTATATCCACCTTTCGCAGCAATGCAGGCTGCTATTCTCCCATGGAGACGATCGTAGAGATGCTGGATGTAGTCCTGTGGAACGGCTTGCCATGCCATTTCCACCTGGCGCCTCAGTTGGACCAGCGCTCGTGCTGGACGTGCAGACCGCGTGAGACGCCGCTTCATCCAGTCCCAAACATGCTCAATGGGGGACAGATCCGGAGATCGTGCTGGCCAGGGTAGTTGACTTACACCTTCTAGAGCACGTTGGGTGGCACGGGATACATGCGGACGTGCATTGTCCTGTTGGAACAGCAAGTTCCCTTGCCGGTCTAGGAATGGTAGAACGATGGGTTCGATGACGGTTTGGATGTACCGTGCACTATTCAGTGTCCCCTCGACGATCACCAGTGGTGTACGGCCAGTGTAGGAGATCGCTCCCCACACCATGATGCCGGGTGTTGGCCCTGTGTGCCTCGGTCGTATGCAGTCCTGATTGTGGCGCTCACCTGCACGGCGCCAAACACGCATACGACCATCATTGGCACCAAGGCAGAAGCGACTCTCATCGCTGAAGACGACACGTCTCCATTCGTCCCTCCATTCACGCCTGTCGCGACACCACTGGAGGCGGGCTGCACGATGTTGGGGCGTGAGCGGAAGACGGCCTATTTGAACTGTTTGAGTACTGGGCATTGCGGTAATTGCAACATTTGCCTGTATTTCATTCTCTGTAACTTCAGACGCCATGTGTTGAACGCAATGTTTCCCTTTATTCGAAAATCTGTTACCGTGAAACGCACGTTTCTTAAAAACACTTCGTTTTGGAGTCATACATTACTTTTTGAGAGATTTACTAATCTATTCGTCACTTTTCCTCGGAAAAACGTTAGCACTTCGACCTACGACGCGTGTTTATACTATGAAACGATTGGATGCTGTTTTTGACAGTGTTACCAACACAAGCAATAATTTAACCTTTACAACACAGCAATTCACAGCCTTCTGTGTAAAAAAAATTACCAATTTTATTAGATCTTGAAGTAATGTCCTCAAAAATTTAAACATTTTCAACCGGTGTAGATTATTAAACTTTCTGGCAGATTAAAACTGTGTGCCGGACCGAAACTCAGACTCGGGACCTTTGCCATTCGCGGCAAGTGCTCTACCAACTGAGCAACCCAAGCACGACTCACACCTCGTCCTCACAGCCCTACATTCGCCAGTACCTCGTCTCCTACCTTCCAAACTTTACAGAAGCTCTCCTGTGAACCTTGCAGAACTAGCACTCCTGAAAGAAAGGATGGTGCGGAGACACGGCTTAGCCACAGCCTGGGGATGTAGGGCTGTGAGGACGACATGAGAGTCGTGCTTGGGTAGCTCATTTGGTAGAGCACTTGCCCACGAAAGGCAAAGGTCCCGAGTTCGAGTCGCGGTCCGGCACACAGTTTTAATCTGCCAGGAAGTTTCATATCAGCGCACACTCCGCTGCAGACTGAAAATCTCGTTCTGGAGTGTACATTATATTTAAAAAAATAAAGTAAAATACTTCGGGAAACTGAAAATTTTATAATGACATAAAAATCTGAAAATGTGAAAAAAAAACTCCGTTCTAACTCCCCTTAACCGAGGCACTTTCTCACTACCCTGCCTGATGTTCCCGTTTATCCACGATCGCACCTGTCACTGCTTCTTATATTCAGTCAATGGAGACAATTTGGGCAAGTGCCATATTTTGTTAGCAAAATGATCAACCCCCTCGAAGGAATTTCGCACTTCCATAACGTCTGGTGGAATACATTCTGTTCAACAGGAATGAGAAGCCTTTCACCTTTAGAACAAAGTGGCATTGTGTAGTATTTTATGATATTTTTGTAGCATATTATATGAAGGTCAGTCAAGTAGGATCATAACAATTAGACCGACTGAACATGAAGGGAGTTGGAGACTGAAAAAGAAATAGTTCCCTTTTGATGGATGTGTTCTGAATGAATGTCATGGTTTTGGTATAACAAGTTAAGGTTCTCCATAGAGCAAATATAGGCAGAAAACTAACATTGCTAGAAATTCTGGCTGTCAATAAACACCATTCACAGAATCCTGGCTTATTCCTTAATACTCAGATACAGCCGGCCGGAGTGGCCATGCGGCTCTAGGCGCTACAGTCTGGAGCCGAGTGACCGCTACGGTCGCAGGTTCGAATCCTGCCTCGGCCATGGATGTGTGTGATGCCCTTAGGTTAGTTAGGTTTAATTAGTTCTAAGTTCTAGGTGACTGATGACCCCAGAAGTTAAGTCGCATAGTGCTCAGAGCCATTTGAACCCAATACTCAAATACAGTTTCATCACCATTGCTACAGAAGCAGCAGCCAGTTAACTTTCCCTCACCCTAAGATAATACGCTTGTGGCAATGTCTTGCCATATTAAAACTGTATGCCGGACTGAAACTTGAACCTAGGACCTTCGTCTTTCGCGGGTAAGAACTCTCCTGATCGAGCTACCCAAACATGATTCAGGATCCCTCCTCACAGCCGTACTCCGCCTGTACCTCGTCTCCTACGCTCCAAACTTCTTGCGGAAGTAAAGCTGTGAGGATGGATCATTCGTCGTGGCTGAATAGCTTAGCCGGTAGAGCAGCTGCCCGCTAAAGGCGTATGTTCTGAGTTCGAGTTTCAGTCCACCACACAGTTGTAATCTGCCAGGAGGTTTCATATCAGCACACACTCCTCTGCAGAGAGAAAATTTCGTTCTGCAGTATGATTGTAAATAGTATAAGTTCTCACCACCTAAATTCCATTGACTGTTGCCTCCCGTCTCCCGTCCGTTTCTTACCCGCTCATCACATTCACTTGTGTACTGCTTTGGCGTCTACATTATTACACTTTTTAACCTCTGGGTATAATGTAACATAAGGCTTACTTGTTCACAGCTTCTTTGGTTGTTTCTGTAAGCTTGCGTTTTTGATATAGATAAATACTCGTAGAATGTCATATATCTCCAAAAAACAATATTTGTACAGCTATAGACTCTCGCTGATGTTGTATGGACTCTGTGATTAGTCTTAAGTTTTCTGAGGATGGCCTACAAATCTGAAAGGCGGGTTGCAACGAAATATAAAACAAATATTGTGAAACATCGGTAGTGCAACTCGTATTTGAGTCTTTCATCATCATTTTCTTGTGCCATGGCCCCGCATTGGCGCAGGGTCGGCATGCTAATTAACGGATGTGTTATGGTTAATGCCTGCATGTCCTTCCTGTAACCACCCCGGTACGAAATATGTGTTCCCCAACTGTCTGCGTGCAGTGTTATCCATGTGAAAGTGAACGAAAGTTTTATAAAAGTTTGCTAATCATGTAACTGAGGCGGAACTTGGGTACCAGGCCGGTATTCACCCAGTGGGATGTGGGAAACGCCTAATAACCACGTCCAGGCTGACCGGCACATCCTGCGGACGGTTTCTTTCCGAGGTCAGCGTATCTTCCCGACCCGAAAGCGGCGTATGATACGCACGGCTATCTGGGAGGGTCTATATTTCGATTTTTAATGCTATATATTTTTCCTATACTGGTAACGATCCAGATTCGCTTACATTCATCAGTGATCTATCTTTCGATCTCTTTCTTGTCAGTTACTAGTTCACCAGTCTTGTGTCAGAAAGCTACGGAGTTTGTTGAATAGAATTGTGCGACAGAATACAATAAACATGACGTCCAGTCGTCACATTTGTCCTTCAGTCAAGTGCGATGAAGCAAGGTCGAGAATTTACACGAAGGCGTACAGCAGCAACAGCTAATACTCCTCCCATTGTAGTTCCTTTACGAGCCCTTAACTCCGGTTACTTCTGCTACGGCAAGTTCTTTCATAATGCATTAAAACTTGGCACAACACTTGTAGCATAAAGGCGACAGCCTTTTTTATGTTTGTTTCGGTTTCTCCACCAGTTAAAATGTCAGTTTGTTCTGGATCAGAATCCTCCGTTTCACTCGCTACTTACACTATCGGCACCTGCCAAAAACAACTCGCACACGACAAGTGAAACGACCAATCAAAGTCAGCCTTACAGGCTGACGATAAAGACTCAAGGACTCCATTTACATACAGAATGATCTATAATAAAAGTCCAATTACAACGTCAATAATCCACCAGACAGAATGAAAACAAATTCAGAAGCACTGTCGCTCAATGACGCTCTCTGTAGAGCCCGTAATTACTTTAACGCAACATACAACCCTGGATAGTGGAGATAGGCACCAGATTTTCACGAATGACTGGAGCCTGAAGGATGACATTATCCACGTTATACTTTAATTGAGTTTTCATGATTACCCATTCGGTTCTATTACTCATTTGGAAAAAGTATTTCAGTACAAAGTACTTTTTTGGTGCAATACTAATATGCAGTTACAAATCGTGATTCCCATTTTTATAGAATCGAGTTACTTTCTGATTCACTGAGTCCTGGTTTACACCGGAGCGAACACAAGCGGGCATGCATCAGCGAACAAGAATTCTCTCTGGTGTAAGCGGTAGGAGAGCGTGAGCAAACTGCATTCAGTCGTTTTCCGTTCGCATTCGCTAGCCTTCGCTCGTCTGCCGCTGGTTGTCCGCCTTTTAGCGAAACATCAAAGGAAGTTCACGTCCTCTCCGCTTCGGCGCTAGCAATGCAGAAAGTTTTTCATCTGCTACCCTCTTTATTGTTGTTGTTTACACGATTTGCGCGAACGATGGAGTGATTTCAAGTGAATGTAATGTTCCTGGCAGAAAAATTCAGAGATTATAGGTGTTTCTAGGATCCAAGAGGTCCACAGAGAAACTGCCGAAAGAAAAGAAATGTGAGGGGCAGAAAATTGCTAAAACACTCAAAGATCCACCTGGAGACAGAAGAGCGACGATAAAATATTTATATGCATACATCACGCGAGAACGGAGTGAATAAGCACAAGCTTTGAATTTCTTATTATTAAAAAGAAAAAGCGCAAAAAATTCCTTGAAAGTAAAAAGGACGAATAAGTATCTGTTACCTTTATTAAAATTTAAAATATATGAAAAAGCTAATCATTTTTGTTTTTTACACTCATGATAAACGTAATTACATCACGGATGTATCAGCGTTATGTTGAAGATTCTGATGATAAAAATGGTATACCCAGGATCACGCTGTCTACCCTCTAAAAAGCAATAATGCAGCTTTCACAAGCTACACTCGTTATCTCGTGTTGCCCTCCGCTCCCTCTAACGTAAACGCTTGTTCGCAGAGACACGCGAATGTCACAGAACACTAGCGAATTGTTGACGAATACACGTTCGCTTGTGCTCGCCCCCATCCTCTACGGTGTCAACCAGGCTTGAGAAAAGCGACATATAGTAGAAAGTGGAAGGCGTCATCTATTACGTTCCCCTTTGTTCATACGAATTTAGTTTCTACCGTTTTCTTGCCGGATGCATAGTTATCAAGCCATTTTGAGATTTGAATTTAAATGTTGTTTTTGTTATGGTCCATCAAGTCGTCTCCAATTCCTTGTAACATGACGAACAACGTCCCTCCATGCACTCCTGGTCGTTTTTCTCGGCTTCGGTTCTCCATGATATAGTATGACCATTCAGCGTGTGTGTGAGAGGATTTGTTAATTGTGGTAATTATGTGTATTGGTCAGCAGTAATCGAGCGACGGTTGTATACCTGTTCCAAATATAGTAGACGCTCTGCCTACGTCGGTGACTCCATAAATGTTGAATCGGATTGTGGAGATATATGGAAAGTGGTCGATACTGAATTGTGAAGGGAAATAGCAATAAAGTTCCAAGTCATCATCACGAGTGCGCTGGTGAGACTCCAGTTCAGTTACATCATCCGCCTATTTTATTAACCAGGAAGTGAATTTTGAGGTGGTATGGATTCGATGCAGGAAGTTGGATGTTGCGGACGAGCCTGCAGCACGGTCGAGATATTTCACACCTCCGCTACGAGAACCGTCCAGCTTCACTGTCTGGGCCCAGACAGCACATCGCAGAGCGCCTCTGACTGTAAATTAGTATCTGTTTAAGGTTCTGCTGACGCACCTGGAGATTCTGTGGAGCATTATCGGCTGGATTGGAAGCTAAATCTAGTATTCATAATAGCAGGCAACATACTAAGAGACAATTCACAGGGTCATTCCGGTGCATTCTTTGGAGATCATTATCTATTCTCTTCTTAGTTCTCCTTTACGCCTTTGAACTTCTGTTCTTCCGAGCATTACAGCTCTCCCTAGCGAGTCTTTTCCCACATGATAACTCAAAGTACCATAATTTCATCTGCAGTATTTTGGCCTCTAAAGATATTTTTGGTTTTATTTGTTCTAGGACTGTTTTATTTTTTACGTTTTCAGTCCATGAAATTCTCGGAATGAAAATTTAAATCATTCGCTCTGTATATAAAGAAAAAGCTTTTCCAAATTATGGTCGTACGGGCACAGGGGCAGTACTGGATTTCAATTATTCTAACCTCGTGTGCGGCGAGCAGCAGATTTCGGTTTGCCCAACTGACAACACCGGTAATGTACTCACTTAGTGGCGACCTACAGCGAAGTATCTCAGTCTCGGCTGCAGCTGTGCGTGTTCGTCGCAGAACAGGGTTACGGATTACGACACAGTAAGGGTCAGTGTCACTCCGAATGATCTACAGTTCATGTTATGCGGAAAGGAAGGATGGCATGTTTACTTCAGCAGTTCAGTAGTCTGTAGCTGTGGGCCAGTAAACACCTTCCGACATAGTTTCTCAGCTCCACTGAAGATCTCGGTCATCAATAGAGCACTGCTCATTCCCTCAGTCTGAAAAAAAAATGCTTCGAAAATTCAGATGCTGTTAGATTGTGGCGAAACTACGCGCATGCATGGGCCTTAGAGGAACTCTGATGAGTACACTTAAAATAATTATTGCTAGCGTGCACATATTTGTGTAATGACATCGCCGAACATTTATAGTTCGTTGAGAAGACTGTTACAAACTGCTTCTTGTGCAGGATAGATCTTTCGCGCCAATCTTTATTTCTCTGCACCTAAATCATTGATGGATACCTGGGAAGAAACTATTTCAGTTTATGATCATCTAATCCTGTGTATGATTCCCTAGTTCAGTTGTGATAGAAGTGGATACAGTTCCTTTAAAAGCTCTAGGTCACTTACCCAGAGAGAGAAAGAGGAACGAGATAAAACACCATTAATGGAGATATGGGGAAAGAAACGAGCGCGACTGAATGACAAATGAGAAGGTCAAAATGTGTAAATGGGAGAAGAAGAGAGCGTATGCTCGACTGTTTGACACCGAGAAAACTGACGTATATGTTAATTTTTGCGGAAATTTTATGACAGTGTCAGAAGTGTTTCAGCTACTAATCTTAAAGGCAATAGGACATTTAATTGCATACAGGGTGCAGGATGGCTCATTCCAGAAGTGGAAGGCACCAACAAAGAAGGAGTCCACGAAGGTAACATTCTTCTCTTTCCATTGTCCATGCGAAGTTTCTTCATTGACTTTCGGAATTTCTTTATACAAAAATCTGAGCATTAGATTTGGTATTATTTTGTTTGTTTAACATTTAACAAATTATACGTTATTTTTGCAGATCCTATAGCATGAAGTTACAAAATCTTACCAAAGAAGTAGTGCTGTTTTTATAAAACAGTTGATGACCTACAGCTACACAGTAAGCTAGTTTTAATAGCAACGCAGCATATATCAATAAAATCCTATACATGTGGAATGTTTCTAGCTTTATCTGTAATAAAAGTAAATTATAAACCTACTTAAAACTACAATAAAGAATGTTTCCTACCTCCTTAGTCCTTAACAATAAATAATTCCGAGCAAATAGGGAGCATCATGACTGATACAGAGATTAGCGACCACAAGGCCGTTGTAGCGAGACTCAATACCACAACATCTAAACCCACCAAAATAAACATAGAGTATATGTATTTTAAAAAAGTAGACAGAAATTCGCTTGACGCCTTCCTAAGAGACAGTCTCCATTCCTTCCGAACTATGCAAGCGTAGACAAAACGTGGTTTTAATTCTAGGAAATAGTATCGACAACAACTCAGAGATTTATACCAAATTAATTAACAACAGACGAAACTGATCCCCGTGGTACACAATACAGGTCATAGCACTGTTGCGGAAGTAACGAAAAAAGCATGCCAAATTTAAAAGAACGCAAAATTTACAAGATTGTTGAAGTTTTCAAAAATGGTTCAAGTGGCTCTGAGCACTATGGGACTTAACTTCTAAGGTCATCAGTCCCCTAGAACTCAGAATTACTTAAACCTAGATAACCTAAGGACATGACACACATCCATGCCCGAGGCAGGATTCGAACCTGCGACCGTAGTGGTCGCGTGGTTGCAAACTGTAGCGCCTAGAACCGCTCGGCCACCCCGGCCGGCTTGAAGTTTTCCAAGAACTCGAAATTTAGTGTGGACTTCAATGTGGGATGCTTTTAATGATTTCCACAACAAAACTCTGTCTCAATATCTGGCAGAAAATCCAAAAAGATTTTGATCGTATGTAAAGTACACCAGCGGAGAGACACAATCAATGTCTTCGCTATGTGATACCAGTGGTAATGTTATTGGTGACGGTGCCACAAAAGCGGAGTTAGTTAACAGCGTTTTACGAAATTCCTTCGTCAAAGAAGACGAAGTAAATATTCCAGAATTCGAATAAAGAACATCTGCCAACATGAGAGACTTAGAAGTAAATATCCTCATAGCGGAGCAACTCAAATGATTTAATAAAGGCAAGTTTTCACGTCCAGATTTTATACCAATTAGGTTTCAGTTGAAGCACGGTGATATAATAGCTCCATGCATACCAGTCATATACAACCACTCGCTCGGCGAAAGATCCGTACCTAGCGATGGAACGTTTCAAATGTCACACCAATACTCAAGAAAGGAAATAGACGTATCGCGATGATTTACAGACCCAGATCACTGACGCCGATTTGCAGTAGGATTTTGAAACATGTGCTGTTTTCGAGCATTATAAATTCCCTCGGCGAAAACTATCTTTCAACACATAGTCAGCGCGGATTCAGAAAATATCGCTCTTGTGAAATACAACTAGCTCCCTATTCTCACGAAGTGATGAGTGTTACCGAGAGAGGATCTCAAATTGATTCCATATTTCTATATTTCCAGAAGGCTGTTGATACTGTTGCTCACGAGCGGCTTCTAATCAAACTGTGTGACTGTGTGCTTTCGTCTCAGAGGTGCGACTGGATTCGTGATTTGCTGTAGGAAAGGTCGCAGTTCGTAGTAATTGACGCAAAGTCGTCGAGTAAAACGTAAGAGCTATCTAGCGTTCCCCAAGCTGTGCCAAAGCTGTATAAAGGATTTAGGAGACAATCTGAGCAGCACTCTTAGATTGTATGCAGATGATGCCGCCAGTTAGCGTCTCGTAAAGTCATCAGGTGATCGAAAACAATTGAAAAATGATTTAAACAAGATATCTGTAAGGTGTGAAAGGTAGCTATTGACTGTAAATAGCGAAATGTGGAGTTACCATACGAGTATTAAACGGAATTCCATAAATTTAGGTAACACGATAAATTACACAGATGCGAAGACTGTGAAATCAACTAAATACTTAAGGATTACAGTTACGAATAACTTAAATTAGAACGATCACGTAGATAGTGTTGTGGGGAAACGAACCAAAGACTCTGATGATTGGCAGGACACTGATAACATAAACAGGTCTGCTGAAGAGACTGTCTACACTACGCTTGTCCATCACCTGCTGCAGTACCGCTGTGCGGTTTCAGATTCTTACTAGGTAGAACTGACGGAGTACATCACAAAAGTTCAGAGCAAAGAGGCTCTATTCGTACTGTCACGAAATAGGGGAGAGTGTGTCATTGATATGATACACGAGATCAGGTGGCAGTCATTAAAACAATAGCTTTTTTCGTGGCGGTGATATCTTTTCACGAAATTTAAATTATCAACTTTCTCCTTCGAACGCGGAAATACTCTGTTGACGCCCACCTACATAGGGAGAAACGATCATCTTAACAAAAATAAGATAAATCAGGGATCGCACGGATAGATTTGACTATTCGCTTTTCTTCACGTGTTGTTCGAGAGTGAAACGGTAGAGTGTGTAAAAGTGGTTCGATGAACTGTCAGCCAGGCACTTAAGACTACGGGTTAGTCATGTAAAGGTCCTTCAGAAGGTGACATAAAAAAGCTGAGGACGGAAAATAAATTTGTTCGTCAATACTTAGAGGTCAATATTTTCAAATTATGGCAGGAATATACTAATATGATAAATAAGCTATTTCAAACCTTATGACAAATAAATATATATTTAGGCCCGTTCATGGGTCAAATATGTGTTTGTAAACATTTTGGGGCAAAGCATTGCTTATGTGTAAAATGTGATGAAAAACAGAGTAAAGTTTTGTTCTAATTGGATCTTGATAACATGGTTATGTAATTTTATTAGTTAGAGAAGACAGTTTCCTATAGAGAAATGTTTGAGCTCATTAGAGAATCGTCTGTTAGGTTGACTTTTCTAGATTGTTAGCTGCAAATAAGGTTTAAAGAGTTGTATGAAACTGATGGTCAAACTATATAAGTTTACTTCCACGTCTTTTTATGTTATTCGTGGTCCTAACACGTTTTAGAAAGATGTGGTTTGAATCTTATTTGACTTTTAGAGCCAATACTATGGACGTCTTCCTTGAACTTTGAAATTCAATATTACAACAGCTGTTGGAAAATTTACTGATTTTTTTTTTCTGATTAAACCACTGATGGACTGCCTTGGAGATTAGACATTCATACCAGTTCGCTTTCAAGTGCCTGCTTATTTTGAGTATCACACCTTCTACTGGGACATGTTTAAAAGTAGCTTTTCCATTTGGTTGCTTTTGCCGTGGTATATACTTCTCGTTACCAGAGATCCCAGCGTGTACATTCATCCACACCTATTTATGATGTTTTCTCTTCACCTAGAACACATCAACAATTACTTCTTCGCCGGCCGTGTGGCTGAGCGGTTCTAGGCGCTTCAGTCTGGAACCGCGCAACCGCTACGGTCGCAGGTTCGAATCCTGCCTCGGGCATGGATGTGTGTGATGTCCTTAGGTTAGTTACGTTTAAGTAGTTCTAAGTTCTAGGCTACTGATGACCTCAGATGTTAAGTCCCATAGTGCTCAGAGATATTTGAACCAATATGAAGCCAGTTACTTCTTCAGTTAGTGGATCCGTGTTATGATGGTTTCTAGCAATACCCAACGCTCGTATGTTATCAGATTCTGTGACTTGTTTCTTCAGTCATCATCTGCGCAAATATCAAGACTTCTAGATCGGCAACCAGCTTACCTGTTACGGTAGTAGGGCTCGTAAGCCTTGTCATTTGCATTTGGGGGCCCGTTAGCAGTAAACGGTGCTAGCGCTTATCTTGTATCCATCTGAGAACGCCACACATGCCCCGTTACAGAGGAATTACATTCTATTTCGATATTTTTGCTGAACTGCTGAATTTCAACTCCTAAGCTCCTCGTAACTTCGGTTTGTAGAGTCGATGTTTCGTATCGTTCACTTAGTTCGATGTGAGTAGAGTTCTTCATAATTTTTACCTTAATGTCTTACATCCACAAATACTAGAACGCTACTCGTGGAAGCTGCTTATTTAAGTATTGTGTTTCAGACGCACAGTACGATGTGAATTCCCTGATGAATTTATCGCAGTAGTTCACTTTTCTCAAGAGCACTTGCTATTTTTTAATGTCCTCTCGTTGGTTTTAATCAGTCTTAATTTAATAAGGGGGCTACAAGTTGAAATTTTCTTGGAAAAAAAACGTTATTTAACTGAGCCTAATGGATTCAAGAGTTTTATTACCGGCACGGCGGCTGAAATACTATACAGACATGTCTGCCGCGGCAAATACCAGCGTACTGTAGCTCAAGCTGAACCCCTATATACGAGGAGAGATAAATTATAGACAATCGCTTAGTATTTCCTTGTAGATTAGTTTAGTTGAATAAATTGGTGTAACATCAAGCGTAGTCAGCGAAGAGTCGTTAAAAAATTAAACCTTGAAATTTGGTACCAGTATGCAACACTGACTTTAAAGGTTGCATTATTAGCATACGAGTACACTCTAAACAGCATTCCCAGATTGCCAATTGCGTTAACGCTCCGCTTTCGGTATTCGGCAAGGAGAGCCTATCATGGATCGAAAACGTCTCGCGAATCGACGATGAGGACTGGCGAGCCAGCCAGCCTGGATGTGGTTTTCAATTGGTTTCCTGCATTCAGCTATGTGAATACAGGGCTGATACCCACCTACCGCAGCTGATACACATTACGAAAACATTTTTTAGAAAAAGTTCTCACACATGAACAGAAGATTTATTGAAGACGCAGTGAAATGGGATATACAAATTCCATTGCGGTGGATTGATGGCTTCAGGGGGGCATCCGTCCACCAACAATTCTTTGTGACAGGGTCTGATAGGGTTCATAAGAGGCGTGAACAACGTCACATGTTGCGTGATCACCTTAAAGGACACCCAGATTCTGCCTACTCGTGTGAGAAAAGTTATCAGCACACGACAGTCTTTGTGAGTTTCCTCTTCGCCAGCTGGTATAACGTGGAGTACACAGAGTTGTGAGGCATTCGGATGTGACAGTGGACCGATATTGGATTGCAGGGGGACGTGAAGGCAGGCATGCTCGACATCAAAGATCCGGTCGACAATGTCTCACCACCAAAAGAAAGGATAGCCATATTGTGCACCAAGCACATCATAGCCCCTTCACGTCTGCGCCTGTCGTCCAGGAACAAGTAATGGACTCAGTGTAACATCTGTGTCATCCCTCACCTATCATCGGAGACAAGCAGCGCCGGGATTCCCCCCACATGTAGTCTGCATTTAACATCACAACATAAGCGGCTACATTTTGGTAGGCGACTGGGAAGCACGGATTGCAGGTGCATGGCGTCACATTGTGTTCAGTGATGAAAAACATTTCTGCGCTAACCAGGATGACCATCATCGTCGACTATGGCGGCGACCTGGGGATGGATCCCATTCTTCAAATTTTTTAAAGAGGCGCTGTGCTTCTACTTCTGCTGTCATTGCTTGGTGTCCCATCGGGTATGACGTAAGGTCACGGCTGACAGTGATTGAGGAACCGCTGAAGTCACGCCACGAAAATCCTACGTCCTCTTGCCTTACTTCTTATACGACAAGATCGTGTACTTTTCAACAGGCCAATCCTCGTCGACGCACAGCACAGGTCTCTTTGAGCCGCCTGTGTGATGTTGAGGTACTCTAATGACGAGCAGGATCCCCAGTTCCATACTGACAGAACGTGTATGAGAACAGTTTGGACGTCCCGTTGCTAGTATCCAGTATACCAAGGACCTGTTACAGAAGTTGTGGGCCAGCTTGCCTCATAAGAAGACACAACAGCATTGTGATTTCCCAACGGATTCGGTGTTTGCATGCAGGTAGAAGGGGTGCAACGTCATATTTATAAGTGAGCACATACAGCCAAGTTATTTGTAAATATGACTCGGTTTTCTGATCAGAGCGATAACATCAGGTACCCTCTCAACCCTTGAAGATTCATTTCATTTCTCCCTCACCTTCACTTTCCTGTCAGGCAGTGTAGAACTCCCAATACTCCATGAGCCAAGAGCAAAGTTAGAGTGTCAGAACAGTACCTAGCATCCTTTAAAATGTGTTTGTTGTGTCCGTCTACTTAGCTGGGTAGTTCGGCGGCGGACGGCGTGGAGGTAGGACGTAGTGTGGTGTGCGCTGTGGTGTAAGTCTTGCGCTTGCTGCGGCTTAAATCTCTGTTTATAGAAAACTTCGAGAAGTAATGAGTAGTATGTAGAGATGGCTCAACCAAGCCGAAAAGATACGTTGAAACTTACCTTTGATCCTCGATATGAGAGACCCAAGTCGTTTGAAGTAGAGAATTGGTTACAAGAAGATGTGAAGCTCTCCTTTAATGATATAATCGGGATCCACCTGTCGATTGTAGCTTGTGTCGTTTTTGTTAAAATGCGTAGTTCCGAGTTGTGCGAGAAAATAGTTGAGTCTTCCGGAGGTGTCATGAAATTTAAGCACTCAGATGGAAACGTTGGTGACGTCACCGTTGCACATGCTGGTTTTGGCATTCGCACAGTTCGAATCTTCGAGTTGCCTCTTGAGATTACAATAGACCAAACTAATGCCGTAATTTCACCCTTCGGGAAAGTGCTCAGAAACTTTGCCGAGAAAAGGTCAAGCGCGCATAAATTCCCAGTACTAAATGAAGTACGGCAGCTTCGAGTAGAATTACAAAAGCACATCCAATCGTACATTAATGTCTGCGGATGTAGAGGGATTGTAATCTATGACGACCAATCGCGAACCAGTGTCGCCTGTAACAAGCCTGGGCACGTTCGCGCAGAATGTATACAGCGGCGCGTTGCACAGCTGCCGGCCGGCGAGGCCGCCAGGCCACCGGCGATGACAACACTGCCTGGAACTTACGCCGCCGTGGCACGCGAACGGCCGACTGCTTCCTCAGCCCCTGAATCGTGTGCAAGTACAAATTCTCCAGACACTGAAATTCCGTTGCATAGCTGACGACTACGAGTCTCGCGAATCCACGAAAACAGTTGAAGTTCCACCGAAACAGGCACCTTCAACTGTAAAGGCAGCAGATCCGCCGGAAGTTGAAGACCGACACACCTTGCAGGAAAGCGAAACTAACTTGGATACTGAAGAAAGTCCGTCGGGAGGAAATTCTCCAAAGAAAAATAGGAAACGCCGGCTGGCGCGCAAAGGTGCAGAGGAGACACCTCCTACACTCCGAGCAAAAGCAAAGGAAATAGGTAGTAGCTGAAGCCAACAAATGGCTGGCAACACGAAAGCGACACAATTTTCTGAGGAGCGTTCCCCTTCTGCGCTGGAAAAACGGGACGTCCAAGGTAAGCTAACAAAGAAAGCATCCACCCACCCTCAAGAAACGAGTCACCCTCCTGAAGATTCACTCGTCCCATCCACGACGACTACGTCAACCAGCTGGGCAGACGAAAGCGATCATAACAATGACAGAAGTTTCAGAAACTGAAACAGACTGTACTCCAGCCCAAAAGGTGGCTGATTTCTTCAACGAAGACGTCTCCGTGAACGAACTTTCTAAAGAACAAGGACACACCACTGACACAATTGCTACCGGTGAATATTATTAAAACGAGTTTTAAAGCTGACGCTTGCGAGACAAAACGGAAGAATGTTGTTTAAAGTTTGATCAAGCAGAATGAACAATGTCTGACATACAAGCGTACAAGATCGCTACAGTAAACCTTAATAAGATTCATAGTTCCTTTAAATTTCAGAACTTAAAAGATTTTATATATGCTTCTGACAGTGACATTATCCTTTTACAAGAAGTGACAGACATTGAGCTCGGTAACGTACCTGGCTTCAACGCCATTATAAACCCATGGCATGGAACGGAAATGGGCACAGCTCTGCTCACAAACGAGGGCATAGTAGTCTAAGATGTGGTAAAACTACCAAACAGTAAAGGCATAGCGGCCACAATAAACAAAATACGAGTCATTAACGTATATGCCCCTTCAGGATCCAGCAACAGGCACCGCAGAGCAGAGTTCTTTAAAGAAGAAGATGTCCCACTATTTGGAACTCGATATGAACACCCTATCCTGGGAGGAGATTTTAACTGTGTTTTGCTTGCCAAAGACCAAACTCCCAATTTCAACAAAGGTACTGAACTGGAACGTATAGTTAATGACTTAAGACTAATAGACTCATGGGAGCATATGCACGGTGCAGCCCCTGGCTTCACCCTTACCACAAGTCATTCGGCGAGCCGTCTAGACAGGATATATGTAACTCACAATCTGAAACACCACATTTTACAGTCCGAAGTATGGCCTACCGTTTTCTCGGATCATGCTGCGTACATATGCACAATCAATCTAATAAAACAAGGGACCTACCGAGGTAGAGGCACATGGAAGCTCAACGTGTCACATCTGGAAGACCAAGCTTGTCAGGAGGCATTTTACAAGGTTCAAATGGCTCTGAGCACTATGGGACTTAACATCTGTGGTCATCAGTCCCCTAGAACTTAGAACTACTTAAACCCAACTAACCTAAGGACATCACACACATCCATGCCCGAGCCAGGATTCGAACCTGCGGCCGTAGCAGTCGCGCGGTTCCGGACTGAGCGCCTAGAACCGCTAGACCATCGCGGCCGGCATTTTACAAGGTATGGAGAGAGTGTGAAAGCAAATTTAGCTCGTACAACCCTGGCACTGACTGGTGGCTGAAACATGCCAAACCTAAAATACAGAGGTTTTTCATAAATTACTCAAAAGACAAAAACTTTTGGTACAAATCTACAATAAACAACTGGAAGGCTACCAAATACGGTCGCGTGCCCAGAATATAGCACAGCACGAGGTCACTTCCATTTATCATGTCATTCGCGAAAGCAAAAGGGCGTCTCGCAAGATATTCTCTGCAATAACTGATGATGGAAGGAAGCTGACGAAGCAAAGAGAGATTAAAGAGGCAATCGTACAGCAGTTTCAATCCTTAATGTCTAATCAACCGGTTGACGAACAGCTTCAAGACGAGTTAATGATCAATCTCCAGGGCAAAGTATGCCACGCGGAAGCACAAACTGTCATCTCGGAAGTGACTGAAGAAGATGTCGAAGAAGCTATATATGGGGCAGACGGAATTCCGGCAGAATTTTATCGCAAATTTAGTGGCCTAGTCAAAGCCAAGTTAACTCTCATGTGCAACGAGCTACTAAACCCTGAAAACAACATCCCGAAAGAATTACGTGAGAGACTCGTATTGTTAGTGCCAAAAACCACCAACACTAAAACTGTAAGCACTCTGAGGCCAATTACGCTTTTAAACAGCGATTACAAAATCTTTGGCCGGATCCTCGCTCGCAGGCTGAGAACCACAATGACCAGCGTCACTGGCCTTTATCAAAAAAGTTTGGGCAAAAATAGGAGAATTCTCCAGACCCTTTGTGATTACAGGGACCTCATCTCAACGGCCGACGTCTGCAAAATAAAATGTGCACTCATCTCACTCGACTTTGATAAAGCATTCGAGAGGGTAAATCATCGTTTTCTCCTTCGGACCATGGGCGCAACTAGCTTCCCACCTAGATTCATTGCACTAGTAGGAAATACATTAACAAACAACTCAGCCAGATTTGTCATCAATGGACACATTAGCCGCCCGATTGACGTCACCAGCTCCATTAAGCAAGGGTGTCCAATGTCAATGGCACTCTTCGCCATCGCCATCGAACCCCTGTTTGCCTCCCTTATGAAACATCTACAAGGGCTACAAATACATGGAGAAAAGATCGTGTGCAAGGCGTACGCTGATGATGTTGGCTTCCTAGTCGTGAATGGCACTGAAGTAGAGAGCGCACTACAAACAGTAACAAAATATGAACAGGCATCTGGTGCAAAACTTAATAGAACAAAGTCGGAGATTTTCAATATCGGCCGTGGAATTGGGACGCAAACGCAGGGTCTGTTACGCGAGCTTGTAACCATGAAATGTCTCGGCATAGATTTTAAAAGAAATATCAAGCACACTACTGCTTCGAATTATCGAAAATTACTTAACAGCATACGCGCCTCTGTACATGCACATAGTATTAGGAAACTCGATGAACCTCAGAAAGTCATAGTGGCAAATGTATATATCACATCCAAAGTTAATTACGTAGCACAAGTTCTGCCACCACCTGCGACTTTGTCGAAAAGTATCGCATCTGCACTAGGACATTTTGTCAGCTGCGGACGTATTTTCAAAGTCAAATATGACATTCTGATGCTCCCTACGAAATGTGGTGGGTTAAATCTCACCGATATCAGCAAAAAGGCGCAAGCCTTATACCTTTCAACCACATACAAGCAATGGAAAGAACCACGTGGCACCCTTGCTGCACATTTGTTAAATAGCTCCTGCTGACATCAGTGCACCTACAAATGTCCAACACATACCCAACGGACTATACCACTTGAAATACTTTTTAGTGGAAAACAGCTACATACAGAGTAAGGATCCCTGAAAAAGACATCATGAAAGTGAAAGAACTTTACAATAGCTTGGTAAAAGACAAACCCAGAAACGACGTAGAACAAAAGTATCCTTGTTATATGTGGGAAACAATATGGAAAAATATTCACTGACGGAACCTGCCAACGTATGTCAGATCGACCTGGTAGTTTGCTGTAAACAGGAAAAATACGACGAACTCTAAACTTCACTCTATTCGATTGGCCGAGTCACCACTGTGTACATTATGTAGTATACCAGATACCGAAGAGCATAGATTGTTTTGTGACAAGGTAAAAGACATATGGCTCTACATACGACAAAAGATAGCGAGCGTCAACAGAACTACGGCCAACGGCGTT
Source organism: Schistocerca piceifrons (assembly GCF_021461385.2). NCBI lineage: Eukaryota > Metazoa > Arthropoda > Insecta > Orthoptera > Acrididae > Schistocerca > Schistocerca piceifrons. The sequence continues at coordinate 308,125,953 of NC_060145.1, read as the reverse complement.
ACGCCTGCTGAATTTTTAAACCCTGACAGTATACCTTACCCTAAAACAAAACGAAACGCAATCAACTGGTTGAAAATCCTAACAAAGGAATCAAGCAATAGGGAGGACTTCTGGGTATACCTTACAACTGAGCACCACAAGTTGATGTGTACTAAAAAATACAAAGAAAACTACGCAAATTTTTTAACTAAAACAACACTGTAACCAATAGAAGTACGTAATTTACGTTATCCATCCAAGCATTTCGTATATTAGACGAATGCTTTGTGGCACAGGTTGTACTTCACGTAGCAGGAGGAGGATTCCAACAGCCAGTAATCAGAGAAGATCATCAGTATAGACCAGTTAAGCCTATATGTATATATTACTTTGTTTTGAGGGAAGCATACGACACAGTGATGAAACTGGTATCTATCCTTTATTTAGTTTCTTTCTTTCCTTCCTTCTTTTCACAGGAAGACATATTTATGTGTAAAATCAAGCAGCAGAAGCCTACTTTAATTCATTACCTTTCTGAGGAAGAGAATTTTACTTGTCAGCAATAATGAGTTTGCTTCTTTCCGATTTTTCACGCACGGAGAAAAAAGTTATAGATGCAGTTACGTTTCCATAACAAATATGTGAATGCCTTCTCAATGGAATTTACATTCATTTTTATTCAAGCCATGTTGCAAACAAAGGCAGCAGAAAGGGCACACTTAGTTTGTCGTTCAGAAGAAGCGCGTTTCCATGTCATCAAGTTACATTCCCTCTTTAAAGGCGGAGAAACCGGGCCGAGAACGCAAAAATTGGCGAGCGTAAAGGACGGGTTGGACGGGAGGAAGGAGACCCGAAAAAAAAATAAAAAGAAGAGAAATGGTGGTAATGTGCTCGCCTCCGTGCAAGCGGCCCCGGGTTCGATTCTCCGCCGGGTTGGAGATTTTCTTCGCTCGGGGACTGGGTGTTGTGTTGTCCTCATCATTTCATCCTCATCACCGACGCGCAAGTCGCCCAATGTGGCGTCGACTGAAATAAGACTTGCACTTGGCGGCCGAACTTCCCTGAATACGGGCCTCCCGGCCAACGATGCCATATGCTCATTTCCATTTTTTATTTGTTGTAGTTTGAGACTCCAGCTCGTGCGTTGTACACTACTACGACAGTGATAAGCGCGAAATCCATGCAGCGGCGAGCAGAGGTAGTAGCAGATGCTCAAAATAGCAATCACCATGCCCACGTGACGGCAGGTCTCTCATGGTCCAAATCCGACACTTGCCAATCATGATATGTGTGGACATGTCTATGTTGCCCTCTGCTACAGGCTTAACTGGTGGTGTGACTGCTCCCAGTGTGTAAATACATTTAGAGACACGTATTCGGAGAAACACGGAATAGAGAAAGTAAAACTGCACACGAAAATAGTTTATGTACCTTAAGATAAACATCCCAACTAACATCTTCTGTCCATAATATGGAAGCTGGGTTACCTACCTCATGGTCCGCGAAATATTTTCAAAGCCAGTATTATTTTGTTCATCCTATACAACTACAGAAGAAAAATTCTTTTTTTAATTCAACGGTGGACTGCTTGCTTTAACTAGGAATGTCCTGGTTAACGTCGACATAAGATCCCAAATACGTACAAACCAGATTTTTAACTACACAGTTCTAGATTTTTGAAGGTGCTGTCAGTTGCTGATCTCTAAAACGTGTGACTCTAATCGTAGAGCGTCTTTATTGGCGTCACGTGCATAGTCACGGCCGTGTGATGCTCTAAATCCCACCAGACAGTAGTCGTTATAATATTACATTTTCCTTCACTTATCGCAGCAACATACGTGATGTGATGTGGCAATCTGGGATAGTCAATTGATGGATGCAGCGCCAGAGGTTGCTATCCCACGCGTATGGCAAAAACGAGTTTTGGTATGTTTGGAATGCTCTTGCACATAAGTACAGTTAAGATATCTGGTAACAGGTGAATCTCAGCTGCCTCCTAGCCTATTTACACAAAGTTGGCAGAACTCTTAGTGACCGATGGAGTTACCATACATATAAAGATAACTGTATTTTAAACATCGATGTTGTCAACAGAAGGATAGTGTGAAGTATTTATTTTCATTTGTTAATACTGTAATACACATAGAAACTGATGTAATCAGGTCATTAATATATTAATGAAAGAATATTCAGGTTTAAGACAGAATGAGCTTTGTCACCATGTGAATGTTAAAGAGGGACAATAGGTTTGTTTGTATATAACTTTTTTTCTGCCAGTCACGATTTTTTTTATTCATATTTTACACGATGCGTTTCGGGAAATAAGTCCCATTTTCAAGTGCAATTTCTCTGTGTACTATGCCATTTTTACGAAATGTTTTTGATGTGTGAGTTTCTGCTTTTTTTTTACTTTCCTGTAATTTATAAAAAACCCTCAATTTTTAATTAGTCATCGATTTTTACGTGTAGTTAGTGCCGATATTTGGAAGAACTGCTCGTTTATGTAAGTTATTCTCGATGTACGTTGTGTACAGAAAACAGTGTGTGATGTTCAACATGTGTGAGACTCTGCACAAATGGACCATAAGAAAACTGTAAGTACAAGTTTTTCCAAATTTCACCACTAACTACATATAAAAATCGCTAACTAACTAAAAACTGCGATTTTTGTATATTGCATTAAAGCAAAAAAAAAAGCAAAACCTCACACATCAAAAACGTTACGTGAAAATGGCATACTACACAGATGAAACGTACTTGACTATGGAATCATTTCCCAAAACGCGTCGTGTAAAATAGGAAAAAAAGAAAATAATGACTGGCAGCAGAAAAGTTATTTATATACGAACCCACTAATTTCACAGTTTCAGGCTTTTACAAAACTATTTATAATGGACGAAAAAAGAAAAGATGGATGGATACTGTGGGTGGTATTGGCAAGAAATGAAAATGTATAGTGGTGAAGAGCATCTAAGTTATAGAAACATAGAGAGAATGTACTCACGATTATTACTTTAGTCGTGGTGCTTCTTCACCAAGCTGATGTAGAATTCTTTTAGTATTTTGTGACTTTCTGGTATTTCAGAACAGAGGCTTTCCACTACAATAGGAGAAAGACAACAAGATCAATGGAAAATGAGAGAGGGCGTGTTGTTTATGACGATGAGGATCTTGGCCATGAAAAATGAAGAAGCGTCTAATCAACTCACTTGAATCAGAGAGGTATGTGTGCAAAACACACGTATTAAAACTGATACTAGAAACTATCTGGGACCCCAAGATTTCAATAGTCATGATACTCGCGAAGACATTTCTAACAAAGTGTGTATACATATAACGAATTCTGTTTCTGGGGAGTATAGGTTACACTCTATAAAAATGAATATGATGAGTTAAGCTCGGATCCTGCTTTATAGTAGACATGTTTGAAGACCTTCATGATAGAGTTGATACAGTTTCGGCTCCATTGAAAAAATTCACATTGGATTCAAAAAGTGAAGAGTACAAATACTGTAAGCTAACATACAATTTACAATAAGCACTGTCCACTCCAAAGCTACCGACTGAGTAAGCTTTGGTTATACAACCTTGGCTTTCATGTGTGCAACACAGACAATGTCTTCATGTCTGTGTGACCACAAAGTACAGCAACTGTAGAGGGTCATTTGAAGTGGCATCCTTCTCGTAAACAGTATTCTGCATCTACGTCTACGTAAATAATTCACAAGCTACCGTACGGTGCATGACGGAGTATACGTTGTATCACTGTTACTCATTCCCTTTCTTGTTCCACTCGATAATGAAGCCAGAGAAAACAACTATCTGTATGCTTCTGTACGAGCTCTTGATTTCTCATATCTCCTTTGTGGTCCTCATGAGTGATGCATGTACACCACAGTAGTATCGTCGTACAGTCTACATCAAAGATCGGTTCTTCAAATTAGTGTTTCGCTGAAATAACTCTTTATTCCCCCTCGGACTCCCACTTGAGACGGCCGGGGTGGCCGAGCGGTTCTAGGCGCTACAGTCTGGAACCGCGCGACTGCTACGGTCGCAGGTTCGAATCCTGTCTCGGGCTGGGATGTGTGTGATGTCCTTCGGTTAGTTAGGTTTAAGTAGTTTTAAGTTCTAGGAGACTGATGACCTCAGAAGTTATGTCCCATAGTGCTCAGATCCACAGCCACTCCCTCTTGAGTTCACGAAGCATTTCCATAGCTCTCTCGTGTTGATCGAACTAACCGGCAACAAATGTAGCAGCACACTTCCGAAGTGCTTTGATGTCTTTCTTTAATGCCATCTAACACGTTCCCAAGCACTACAGCAGTACTCAAAAATGGGTCACAAAACTGTTCTGTACATGATCGCCTTCGTGAATGACCTACATTACAGACCGTAGTCGACCAGTCGGCTTCCTCACAGCCGACCTTTCGTGCTCCTTCCATTTCATGTCGCTTTCCAACATTACAGATAGATATTTAATCGACTGACTGAATCACCACTGTATTCGAAAATTACGGGCTTGTTTTTTCTTCTGCTCATCTGCATAACTCACATTTTCCACTCCTAGAGCAAACTATCATTTATCATACCAAATATAAATTCCGTCCAAGTCATCCTATACCCTCCTACAGCCCCTTAAAGCTTAAAGAAGACAATGGCCCTTAAACAATAACAAAAAAAGTAAACCGTCGCAGACTGCTGCTCTCCCTATCTGTCACATAGTTTACGTAATTCCCTGGGACACTCCTGAAGCTGCATCCACCTCCGATGTTATATATATTGATTCATTACTTTTTTATTTGTTTATGTTTTTATTCATTGTTATTGTTTGTATTTGTTTTTCTCAGTAATTCATAACTTGCCACCACCATCATCATCAGCTATTGTATTAATGAACCTCTAAGGCCCACACCAGAAAATCAAAAGAAATAGCCACACTACGAAAGTTAAAAAAAGAGCACACTATAAAAAATACAAAAAAACACATTACAAAAATCAGAACAAAAATATGACAGATTGTCACAACGGAGGAGACATCCACTGCAGACATAGTCCGTCGTTGCCGGTTTCTAGCTTCACTTCCCACCGCTGTCGGCTTCACTTATTTAAGGACTGTTAACACTTGATCCTTCCATCACGTTCTTAGGAGTTTTCTGGCAAGCTGAGAATGGAAGAGTCGGTACAGGAGGTATCTATAAACTCGAAGGATGTGGCCAAATAGCTTTAGCTTCTTGCACCCTAATATCCGGCCAATGTGTGGCTTTCCAAACTGCCGTACAGGTCTTCTTTCGTTCTTCGTTCCCGTTTACCTTCCGTGGAATTGTAGGCGGGTCCATAGATATTTCGAAGTACCTTCCTCTCGAAAGCACAGAATGCTTCTTCAGTGGTTGCGCACGTCGCCAGGGTTCACAACATAAAAAAGTACCGGCCATACTATTGCCATGTACTGCTGGATATTATTCTTCTGTGATATGAGTCGTTACGTGAATAAATTGTTCGGGATAAGGAACACGCGATTAGCGTTTATTATTCGTTGATGCACTTTTGTTTTGCTGCACTTTTTAGTCAGTATGGATACCAGGTATTTGAATTCTTGAACTCGTTCAAAGCTGTGCCCGTCAACAACACGGAAGGAAGGAGAAAAAAATGGTTCAAATGCCTCTGAGCACTATGGGACTTAACATCTGTGGTCATCAGTCCCCTAGAACTTAGAACTACTTAAACCTAACTAACCTAAGGACGTCACACACATCCATGCCCGAGGCAGGATTCGAACCAGCGACCGTAGCGGTCACGCGGTTCCAGACTGAAGCGCCTAGAACCGCACGGCCGAAGGAAGGAGAGCCCGACGGCGTAATGCAATTAGATATCTGATTCTATCATAATTCAACACCGTTACTCATAACTTACTATAAAAAGTTAATAAAACTAAATTAATTAATTTAAAATCTGAACAAAGGCACACACACAATGTCCCCTCTATCCATTCCTCCTTTATCTCCACATCAACACCCCACTTCACTCCCATTCTCTACAGCTCACATGATCCCTCTGTCAGCCTAGAACATGTGAGCTAGGTCATGTACAGTGTGCAACAGCATAGGTTATTGTGCAATGGAATGTTTAAAAGGAATGGAAACCTGTGCTGTGTGCATCTAGTACCTACAGAAGAACACATTCATGGATGAAAAGGACAGCAAAATCAATTTAAGTGAAAAACAGCAACCAACATCTGTAAATACTTAAATAATGTAAATTATCGGCCAGGAATCACTATAGATCTCTGACCAAATGAGTACAACTAAACAATTTTCTGTACATTATAGACCACTGATGATGCCTAGTATGAAAAGGTGAAATATCTTTGGCAAACAACATTAAAACAGTTGCAAAAGACGGGTTTTCTCTCACCTACATGGAAAAGCAAAAGTACTAAGGGTATTATCATTTGATACGCAAACGGATACCCACCTATTGTATAACGTCATATTTGCTACTAGTAATAACTGTTGGGAAGAAATGAATTATTTTTGTAATAATGCTGCACCTCTGTAGTAATCATTTGTATGTCCTTGGGCTGCGAACATTTCATCCAGCTCCAATATCGTTTCTGTGACAAATGTCTATATTTATTTCCTACCTAAACTACTCGAAGGCTTCCTTGTTTTCTTTTAGTGGCCTCACGTACCACTGTATTACTCCACAGGCCATCTTTGGCGTATCTACAGAATCAGCATCTAAGTCAAATCTATTTTAGTTGTTGAAATGGTCCAAAACCTATGTGTACGATACATCACTCATCATAGCCTTAGTTGTACTGATTTCTTTAAAACTGATACAGTACGGTTGCTTTAGTGTCTGACACTATGGATATGTTGGGACCCATCGAGGTAAGTGAAAAACAAAAACGTTTTGATTGGAATATGTATTCCCGCACTATCTCACTTGGAGAAGAAATGTTGACACTGACAAATAAAATTAGAGAACAACTCCATATATTCGGAATGATGTTTCTGAAAAGTTGCTAAAAACCCCAGTAATAAATAGGATAAGGTATAAGAACATAGAGTGAATGGTGGAAATATATTTTAACGTTGAGTTAATGTATAGAAAGAAAACAGTAGGAATCGTATGGCTACATAGGACTTATAAATGGTAATAGAACACACTGAGTTGAAAAAGTCGTCGGATACCTTTTGATATCGTGTCGGATCGAATCACCTTTTGCCTGAAGTAGTGCAGCCCCTCGACGTGGCATAGACTCAACATGTCGCTGAAAGCCCCCTAGAGAAATGTTGAGCCATACTGCGTCTCTAGCCGTCCATCAATGCGAAGGTATTGCAGACGCTGGAAATTCTGCACGAACTGATCTCTCGATTGTTGTTTGTTGTGGTCTGCAGTCCTGAGATTGGTTTGATGCAGCTCTCCATGCTGCTCTATCCTGTGCAAACTTCTTCATCTCCCAGTACCTACTGCAACCTACATACTTACGAACCTGCTTAATGTATTCATCTCTTGGTCTCCCTTCACGATTTTTACCCTCCACGCTGCCCTCGAATACTAAATTGGTGATCCCTTGATGCCTTAGAACATGTCCTACCAACCGATCCCTTCTTCTAGTCAAAATGTGCCACAAACTTCTCTTCTCCCCAATTCTGTTCAATACCTCCTCATTTGTTATGTGATCTACCCATCTAATCTTCAGCATTCTTCTGTAGCACCACATTTCGAAAGCTTCTATTCTCTTCTTGTCGAGACTATTTATCGTCCATGTTTCAATTCCATACAAGGCTACACTCCATACAAATACTTTCAGAAACGACTTCCTGACGCTTAAAACTATGCTCGAAGTTAACAAATCTCTCTTCTTCAGAAACGCTTTCTTTGCCATTGCCAGTCTACATTTTATATCCTCTCTACTTCGACCATCATCAGTTATTTTGCTCCCCAAATAGCAAAACTCCTTTACTGCTTTAAGTGTCTCATTTCCTAACCTAATTCCCAGAGCATCATCCGACTTAATTCGACTACATTCCATCATCCCCGTTTTGCTTTTCTTGATGTTCATCTTATATCCTCCTTTCAAGACACTGTCCAGTCCGTTCAACTGCTGTTCCAAGTCCTTTGCTGTCTCTGACAGAATTACAATGTCATCGGCAAACCTCAAAGTTTTTATTTCTTCTCCATGGATTTTCATACCTACTCCGATTTTTTCTTATGTTTCCTTTACTGCTTGATCAATATACAGATTGAATAACATCGGGGAGAGGCTACAACCCTGTCTCACTCCCTTCCCAACCACTGCTTTCCTTTCATCTCCCTCGACTCTTATAACTGCCATCTGGTTTCTGTACAAACTGTAAATAGCCTTTCGCTCCCTGTATTTTACCCCTGCCATCTTCAGAATTTGAAAGGAAGTATTCCAGTCAACATTGTCAAAAGCTTTTTCTAAGTCTGCAAATGCTAAAACGTAGGCTTGCCTTTCCTTAACCTATTTCCTAAGATAAGTCGTAGGGTCATTATTGCCTCACGTGTTCCAACATTTCCACGGAATCCAAACTGACCTTCCCCGAGGTCGGCTTCTACCAGATTTTCCATTCGTCCGTAAAGAATTCGCGTTAGTATTTTGCAGCCGTGGCTTATTAAACTGATAGTCCGGTAATTTTCACATCTGTCAACACCTGCTTTCTTTGGGATTCAAATTATTATATTCTTCTTGAAGTCTGAGGTTACTTCGGCTGTGTCATACATCTTACTCACCAGATGGTACAGTTTTGTCAGGACTGGCTCTCCCAAGGCTGTCAGTAGTTCTAATGGAATGGTGTCTACTCCCGGGGCGTTGTTTCGACTCAGGTCTTTCAGTGCTCTGTCAAACTCTCCACCTAGTATCATATCTCCCATTTCATCTCCATCTACATCCTCTTCCATTTCCATAATATTGTCCTCAAGTACATCGCCCCTGTATAGACCCTTCTTTACTTAGAACTGGGTTTCCATCTGAGTTCTTGATATTCATACAAGTGGTTCTCTTTTCTCCAAAGGTCTCTTCAGTTTTCCTGTAGGCAGTATTTATCTTACCCCTAGTGAGATAAGCCTCTACATCCTTACATTTGTCCTCTAACCATCCCTATTAGCCATTTTGCACTTCCTGTCGATCTCATTTTTTAGGCGTTTGTATTCCTTTTTGCCTGCTTCATTTACTGCATTTTTTTATATTTTCGCCTTTCGTCAATGAAATTCAATATTTCTTGTTACCCAAGGATTTCTGCTAGCCCTCGTCTTTTTACCTACTTCATACCCTGCTGCCTTCACTGCTTCATTCCTCAAAGCTACCCATTGTTCTTCTACTGTATTTCTTTCCCCCATTCCTGTCAATTGTTCCCTTATGCTCTCCCTGAAACCCTGTACAACCTCTGTTTTATTCATTGTATCCAGATCCCATCTCCTTAAATTCCCACCTTTTTTGCAGTCTCTTCATTTTTAATCTACAGTTCATAACCAATAGATTGTGGATTGTGGTCAGAGTCCACATCTGCCCCTGGAAAGTCTTACAATTTAAAACCAGGTTCCTAAATCTCTGTCTTACCATTATATAATCTATCTGAAACCTGTCAGTATCTCCAGGCTCCTTCCATGTATACAACATTCTTTTATGATCCTTGAACAAAGTGTTAGCTATGATTAAGTTGCGCTCTGTGAAAAATTCTACCAGGCGGATTCCTCTTTCATTTCTTCCCCCCAATCTATATTCACCTACTACGTTTCCTTCTCTCCCTTTTCCAACTGCCGAATTCCAGTCACCCATGACTATTAAATTTTCGTCTCCCTTCACTATCTGAATAATTTCTTTTATTTCATCATACATTTCTTCAATTTCTTCGTCATCTGCGGAGCTAGTTTGCATATAAACTTGAACTACTCTGGACCGCTACGGTCGCAGGTTCGAATCCTGCCTCGGGCATGGATGTGTGTGATGTCCTTAGGTTAGTTAGGTTTAAGTAGTTCTAAGTTCTAGGGGACTAATGACCGCAGCAGTTGAGTCCCATAGTGCTCAGAGCCATTTGAACCATTTTTGTACTACTGTGGTAGGTGTGGGCTTCGTGTCTATCTTGGCCATAATAATGCGTTCACTATGCTGTTTGTGGTAGCTTACCCGCACTCGTATTTTTTTATTCATTATTAAACCCACTCCTGCATTACCCCTATTTGATTTTGTATTTATGACCCTGTATTCACCTGACCAGAAGTCTTGCTCATCCTGCCACGCCGGCCGGAGTGGCCGTGCGGTTCTAGGCAGTCTGGTTCCGAGCGACCGCTTCGGTCGCAGGTTCGAATCCTGCCTCGGGCGTGCATGTGTGTGATGTCCTTAGGTTAGTTACGTTTAATCAGTTCTAAGTTCTAGGCGACTGATGACCTCAGAAGTTAAGTCGCATAGTGCTCCGAGCCAGCCATCCTGTCACCGAACTTCATTAATTCCCACTATATCTAACTTTAACCTATCCATTTCCCTTTTTAAATTTTCTAACCTACCTGCCCGTGTAATGGATCTGACATTCCACGCTCCGATCGGTAGAAAGCCAGTTTTCTTTCTCCTGATAACGACATCCTCTTGAGTAGTCCCCACCCGAAGATCAAAATGGGGGACTATTTTACCTCCGGAATATTTTACCCAAGAGGACGCCATTATCATTTAACCATACAGTAACGCTGCATGCCCTCGGGAAAAATTACGACTGTAGTTTCCCCTTGCTTTCAGCCGTTCGCAGTACCAGCACAGCAAGGCCGTTTTGGTTAGTGTTACAAGGCCAGATCAGTCTTTCATCCAGCTGCTGCCCTTGAAACTACTGAAAAGGCTGTTGCTCCTCTTTAGGAACCACACGTTTGTGTGGCCTCGTAACAGATACCTCTCCATTGTGGTTGCACCTACGGTGCGTCTATCTGAATCGCTGAGGCACGCAAGCCTCCCCACCAACGGCAAGTTCCATGGTTCATACGTCTCATAAATGTTCAGTATTATTAATGGCGGTTGATCTGGGTGGCCAGATCATTCTCTCTAACTGTCCAGAATGTTCTTCAAACCAATTGTGATTAATTGTGGCCCGATTACATATAGCCTTGTCATCCATAAAAATTTCGTCGTTGCTTGGGAACATGAAGACCATGAATGGCTGAAAACGGGCTCCAAGTAGCTGAAGATAATATAATATGATCGGTTCCGTTGGACCAGAGCTCCCAGTTCATAGCATGTAAACACAGCCCACACCATTATGGAGTCACCACCAGCCTGCAAAGTTCCTTGTTGACATTAGGGTACAGGGCTTCGTGGGGTCTGCACCACACTCGAACTCAGCCTTCAGCCCTTACCATCTCAAATCGGGGTTTATCTGACCCGGCCACAGTTTGCCAGTCGTCTAGTTTCCAAAGGATGTGGTAACGAACTCACTAGAGGCGCTGCAGGTGATGTGCTGTTACTAAAGGCACTCGGGTCGGCCGTCCGCTGTTATAGCCCGTTACCGCGAAATGATTACGTTCGTCTTACGTTCCACGTTGATTCCTACGGTTATTTCGTGCAGTATTGCTTGTCTGTTAGCACTGACAACGCAAACGCCGCTGCTCTCACTCGTTAAGTGAAGGCCGTCGATCACTGTGTTTCCTTGGTGAGAAATAATGGCTGAAATGTGGTTTTCTCGACACACTATTTACACTGTTGATCTCGGAATATTGTACTGCTATTGGTTTACGAAATAGAATTTCCCATGCATATAGATGCAACTACCCTTCCGCGTCAAAGTCTGTTAATGCCCGTCGTCCAGCCATAATCACGTCGTTAACGTCTTCACATGAATATTCTTAGTACAAACGGTAGCTCCGCCAATGTACGGCCCTTTCACACCTTGTTACGCGATACTGCAGTCATCTGTATATGTGCACATCGCTAACCCATGATTTTTGTCACCTTAGTACATATACTAATGCATAGTTTCGAGGCGATATATACTGATAAAGTTTTCTCGGACTTCCATCAGCGTCCAGTAGTTTAAAATCCACGAGCTTCCTGCCGAGTTCTTCTCGGCCATTGTTAAGCAATGATTGTCTTCAGTGACGTCACTAGTGCTCGCTCCAGCGCCATATATCGTAATGTTTTCATTGCGCGCTTGTCGCGTCCGCTTAAACTTTCCGATGGCCAGGTTCCAAGCTGTATTTAGCTGCAGGCTGCTGTCTTTATTGAAGGAGTTGTCAGAAATTTTTAACTAGTAGTCCGCGGAACACCAGATGTATGGGAAAATGCAATACAGTGCCCTTTTTCTAAAACATGTTCCGCCACCGCTGATTTCTCCGGATACCGTAGGCGAAAACGTCTTTCGTGTTCCACAAGGCGCTGTTCAATAGTATGTACAGGCTGTCCGATATAGAATTGTCCACACCCACACGGTATTTTATATACTCCCTGAGTTCTGAGCCCAACATCGTCTTTCACAGACCTCATTAGCTGTCGAATTTTAGCCAGTGCCCTAAAAACCGTATCGATTTTATGCTTCTTTGAAAGCCGAATAATCTTTCCTGTTATTGGGCCACAGAACGGCAAGACCACAAGCTTCTTCGTGCCCTCCCCTGAGGTCTTCTGCCTATATTTCTTCGGCAAGATGGCTTGCGAAATCTGGCGGTTGGTGTAGCTGTTTTCTATGAAAACATTTCGTAAGTGGGTCAATTCCTTCCGAAGACTTTCAGCGTCTGAAACTGCTTCCGCTCGATGTTGCTTTTATCGTTACGTCGACGACACATTTGTTGTCTGGCCGCATGGGCGTGAAAAACTGGGAGAATTTTTCAACCACATCAACAGCATCCATGATAACATCAGATTCAATATGGAAGTAGAGACAGAAGGTGCCTTAGATTTTCAAGACGTCTTCGTCCCCAGGAAAGAAAATGAGTGTCCCACCAATACAGGCCGACATCTGCACGTTATCAGCGGTGGCGGACATGCTTTAGAAAACGGACACTGTATTGCATTTGCCGCACATCTGTTATTACGCAGACTACTAGTTTTTGGGACAATGGTATAAAGAATTGATTGAGTTAAAAATTTCTGATAACACCCTCAATAAAGACGACGGCCTGCAGAAAAGCACAACTTGGAACCCGACCACCGGGAAGTTGAAGCGGGCGCGACAAGCGCGCAATGAAAGCATTACCATATATGACGCTATAGTGAGCACCAGTGATGTCACTAAAGACAGCACGGCTGTACAAGGACGGCAGCAGTAATCAATCGATAGTCACCACTTGACAATGGCCGAGGAGAACTCTGCCGAAAGATCGTGGATTTTAAACCACTGGACGCCACTGGAAACCCGAGAAAATTTTATAGCCTCAGTGTATCTCAGGAAGTGCGAGGGTAGAGCCGTCAAGGAAGACAGAAACGAGGAAGACCTAGGAAGGACTGGAATGCAGAAATTGCAGTGGTTATGAAACGAAGACGGCTGACGAAAGATATTTGTGAAGATAATGAGGTGTGTAGATCAGGTAACGATAGACGACCAGCGAGCTTAACCCCTTGGTCTACAATCACGAGTGAGATTCGTGGTGAGAACGTTAGGCCATAAACAATTAACACGAGCCTACCCCGTAGTACTTCGTGCGTATCACATGTAAACAAGACGAACCTAGCTCGTGGTACATCATTCCGGAGAAACGACAACACCAGTCGGACTCGTCATTCAAGTATTCCCGATACTCTCTTTCTTCAGTTGCGTTCACACTCGTTGGTTATAATTCAATAAAAGAACTAAACAACCCATGTACCTTCATGTCAGCAAAAGAACGTTTAATACTGATGATGGTTTTGAGATATTTGTTATTATTGCGGACAATGATTCGTGAGATACTGCCTTAGTGATAGTGATGGTGGAGGTATTGTGTTTTCTGTACGAAAACGTCCAAGAAGATCAATCACTGAAGATCACGCCAATGATGGCGTATCAGTCAACGAATCAGTGGATTTGGAAATAGAAAATAACAAGCCAAATTTTGGGAGTATATGCGGACTCTGGCATAAAAGCAACAATTTTATAGTTGTTAGAAGGAAGTGCAAGAAAGTTAGCCTTTTTTGTATGATGTTCGACAGTGTGTTTTAGGATAATACGGTCAGAAAACGAAACCGTACGCAGAACAAGCAATAATCCATGAAAATTCAAGAAAGAAAATTGAGAGAAATGAAGTCTACCAGCTGTAATAAAATTAAAATATAGTCTGCATTATGCATGGCATTGGACAAGGAAAAAAAAAGAGCTATCATAGAAACGTTGACATACAGGGAAACTATGCTATGCCACTGAAAAGATTATATTTTGCTATTAACGATATGACTCCCAAGATCGATAAATTACGTAAAGTAACAGCTGCGATAAATTACTTTAATAACAAATTTAAAGAAGTACGTGTAAAGAAGGAGAACATCGCCATCAATAACCCGTATATAAAATTCAAGGGACACGTGTCTTATAAACAATTTAATCCCTCGAAGAGGGTGAGATTTGGTATAAAATTTTATAAGCTGCGTGAGTCAGCATCGGACTATTCCTACATGATCTTGACGTACAGTTGTGCCATCAGGGTTTCCTCAATGACTAGCATCTGTGACCTGAAGTCACATCCGATGGCTCTCTACACCATGATGCCCGGAGTAACACCGCCGTATCTGTCGAAAACATTTGAAGAATGGGACCAACTCCCAGGTCGCCGCCGTAACCGCCAACGATGGCTATCCAGAGTAGTGTAGAACCACGATTCATTGTTGAACCTGGTCCGCCCTCGGTAGCTGAGTGGTCAGCGCGACAGAATGACAATCCTAAGAGCCCGGGTTAGATTCCCGGCAGGGACGGAGATTTTCTCCCCTCAGGGACTAGGTGTTGTGCTGTCCTAATCATCATCATTTCATACCCATCGACGCGCAAGTCGCCGAAGTGGCGTCAAATCGAAAGACTTGCTCCCGGCGAACGGTCTACCCGACGGGAGGCCATAGTCACAAGACATTTACATTTATCGTTGAACTTAATGCCATGCCATTCATCAGCAGTTCATATTCCCTGGTCATGACACCACTCCAAACGTAGACATTTGCGTGCGGTGCTAACGGCGGCTTACGCATGGGATTGTAGTTCCCTAATTCGGATGTTGCTAGCCTCCGACTAATGCTGCAAGATGACACAGAACGTTGCAGGGAAGCCATTACTTGTTCCAGGATGGCAGACGAAGATATCAGTGCTTTCAGAATGTTTTCCAGATCGTCTTTTCTGTTGAGAATTAAAGTTTTCACTGGCATACGGAACTTCAGGCGCAATAATAGTGTTGTTGTGTTTAACCTTTGCATGTGTGTACATGTACATCTTTTGTTGTATCATACGCATCCTCGCGTTTCTGTAATGGGCTATCTGTGCTTTCTTTTGCAGCCTCGTTGATTCTGTCATCTCACCGAGACCCTTGAAGTGTCTTACTTACTTCATTTGCTTTACTTCATGTTTAGCTTCTGAATATTAACTTGCACGTAAATGAATTAACGGTGCGTTAAACACACACTGGTTGGTGGGCCCTCCCATGACAGGCATCGCTTCTGTGAGTTTCTGCTCAGTGCCCACAACATTGGTTGCTTCGACACTGTTAGCTATCGTGCCCGAACCTCAAACAATTACAACGTTGTAAAACAGTTGGTACACAGACTTCCGCTGGACAGCAAACTGCATGAATATAAACGAACTGGGTCAGCCGCTGCGACCTGAACGCCAAAACACAAGCCGGTAACACCGTCGTTTGTAAAGAAAACTCCGCTCTGCGATGTCGGAAAAGGAGATGCGTTTACACACGAATACTTGTGTAGCTGTTGCCAAAAACAGCCACTCCAACTAACTTGGTACCAATTTCTATACCTTTTCCCGGTTCATATTTACAGTTTATTAGGTCACCAAATTAAAAAAACATCGTGTTCGCTTCTGTTGTCTTCAGCTGGAAGACTGGTTTGACACAGCTCTCCATCCTACTCTGTTTTCTGCAAACCTCTTTACCTTTGCCAGCTATTCCAACTTAATTAAAAATCGCTAACTGCAGTCAAGGACTCGTTCACCACTACAATATTTACCCTTCAGACACGATACTTTGATGTTGTATCCTATCAACCGATCTCTTCTTCTTGTCAAATTGTACGATACGCTTCCTTTCTGCCCAGTTCGTTTCAGTACCTTCCTCCTCCGTTATTTTATCTACCCGTCCGATATTCAGCATCCTTCTGTACCACAACATTTTTAAAGCTTCTACTCTCTTCTTGTTTGAACTGCTTGTCGTCCATGTTTCACTTGCGTACAAGGCTACACTTCATAAAATACGTACAGAAAAGACGCTCAACACTTAAATTTATATTCCATATTAACAACTTTCTCTTTTTCAGAACGTTTTTCTTGCTATTCCCAATCAGCATTTCATATCCTATCTACTTCGGTTATCACAGCTTATTTTGCTGACCAAAAACAAAAAGTGTTCTACTACTTTTAGTCTCTCATTTCCAAATCTGATTTCCCCAACAACGCCTTATGTAATTCGACTACATTTCATTAATATTGCTTAACTTTTGTTTATCCTTTTCCAAGTATACCTTACTATGGCATTGTTTAACTTTTGTTTATGCTCATCTTATAACCTCTTTCCAAGGCACTATACATTCCATTCATCCGTTCTTCCGAGTATTTGCCGTTTCTGACAGAACTACGTCATCGCCAAACCTAAAAGTTTTTATTTCTTCTCCCTGAAGTTTAATTTCCTTTCAAAATTTCTCTTGGGTTCCCTTTACTGCTTGTTCAATGTGCAGTTTGAATAGCATCTGGAAAAGAAGCAATCTTGTCTCACTCCCTTCTCAACAATTGCTTCCCTTTTATGTATCTTTACTCATATCTGCTTTTCCTACAACTTGCAAATAACCTTTTAATTCCTCTGTTTTATTCATACTATCTTCAGAATTTCGAAGTGTGTATTCCAGCAAAAACTGTCAAAAACTTTCTCTAATTTTACAAATGCTGTAAACGTAGGTTTCACTTTTTTCAATCTGTCTTCTAAAATAATTCGTAGTATCACTATTGCCTCTCTTGTTCCTACATTTCTGCGGAACACAAATGGCCTTCTCTCAATACTTGTTGTGTAAATGAAACTGCCTTTTCGTGCTGCTACTTGATAAAAAAATAAATTAAGTAGCAGCAGGAAAATGCAGTTTTATTTGCAAAACATGTATTTATATGCCTGTTGCGGAGGATAGCCACACAAACAAGCTTGGCCTTCTCCCAGGTCGGCAACATAATATTTTACTATTTTAGAGCTCCTTTGCGTATTGTGGCTTTCATCACTTGGTTGTTTTGTATACTTTAGATGTTTATCCAATTTAAGATCATAATTTTACTACTATTACTATGGCTTCTAATTATTCTACAAAAACAAATGCAATTATTTATTTCCAGGTGCTGCCGACACTCCTAAAAACCCAATAACAACGAGAACAGTCATAGTTTTACACCGAATGGCAGCGAGCGCCTTTAAATTAAGCACAGGGCAGATGATTTCATTATATCTGTACTAATAAAATATTGCAAACGACAGAGGATAATATCGAGAATACACTAGTTTCAAATAGAGTTGCTTGTACATAAGAAGAAATTTTAAAAAATTAAAAATTTACAGCTTGAGATTCTCTTGACTTTCAATACGAATCACTAATATTTTCGTCCAGTTTGTGTTACATCATGTTTGAAACAGCACATTTAAAGTCGGACTCTAAGTAGAAAAAAATGGATCAGTCATAGTATTCTACACGACTCGATCATTCGTTTCGAAAATCACGAATGTTCCACGCAGGAATTTTCGTGCTCAGTTCTAAATTCAGTTCCAGTCTGCTGTGTGTTTCAGGAACGTTCTCGGTCATTTTTTCCCTCGGTTATTCTACTATGAAAGAAACGCCTGTGGAACAGAGCGAGTTATCTCGTAATTACAGTGTTTGAAGAGGAGTTATCTACCCTTGTAGATAGCTCGCCAGATTACTGTAGCAAGTACAAAGGACCTCTCTGCCATTTCCATGCCTCCAAAAAAACGCACAACCATTCCTCGAGCGTATACATTTTGCCAGATTTCAGCTTACATTCTCAGTATTAAATATTATTTCACATCAACAATTAACCAAATACCGACTTCCTTCTCCGTTTTAGGCGGTTAACTCTCAGCTTCATCAGAGTATTTATTGGAGCCAGATTTTCAAAAGTTTGAAATAAGTTTACTTTGCTATTTTACGCAGATTCTTATCCTTTTAGCACGGCCGTTCTACGTAATGCTGAATAAATTAAGCAGAAATTAGGTTACATAACTCCGGTTTATTATATCTCCGTTTTAGTTAGCAACGATTCTTCGATTCTTAGTAAGATTCGAAAAGAAAGTTCCAGTAGGTATCTTTATTCCAAAAAGTGGTGGAATTGAAAATTATTCTTTCAGTCTATTTTGTCAGTAGATGACATTATGACGGTGCCGTGATTGTATCATAAAATATGTTACAAAAACTAGCCACTAACTTGCTGAAATATTTCTTCGACATATTTTATATTTCTTGCCGTTACTGATTTCGAATATTTTGTTCATCCGATGGCTGCATTGCATTTACAGACGAACGGTTAATCAACTGTTGAAAGCTGCGAATGCCATGGTGACACTGAATGTATCTTAATTGCTTTGAAGACTTGCTTTCCTTTGGTATTGCGCGAAAGGTTATATTAATAAACTTATCATTATGTTACGTGTTTCTGTAATCGCTATCACGAGTGCACATAGTTAAAAGTGGGTCCCCATTTGCACTTTTATATTGAACAACCTGATCGGTCTTCAAAACAACTAGGGAGCATTCGCTGGCACCCTGGCATTCAGAGCGTTTAACAGTTGATTAACAATTCGTCTGAAAATAAAATGCTGCCATCTGGTGTGAACAAAAAGTTCAAAACCGGTACTGACAAAAAACAACAAAACATGTTAAAGAAAAAGGACTTTAACTTAGTTTGCATCGTTTTTATAACACATCTTATTCTTTCAACGAAAGTATATCGCATAGTCGATAAGGGGTTTCTCAAACGAAAAGGAGACATATGGGGAAAAGTAAATAAACGGTTTTTTTATTTTTTAAAAACTATACTTTATTTCAAAAGTAATCGCTATAATTGTTAATACATTCATCCCATTGTGAGAGAAGACGTTCAATGGAAATGGAAATGAGCGTTTGGCGTTATTGGCCGGGAGGCCCCTTACGGGGCAGATCCGTCCGCCTTGCAGCAGGTCTTATTACACTACTAGGCATTAAAATTGCTACACCAAGAAGAAATGCAGATGATAAACGGGTATTCATTGGACAAATATATTATACTAAAACTGACATGTGATTACATTTTGACGCAATTTCGGTGCATAGATCATGAGAAATCAGTACCCAGAACAACCACCTCTGGCCGTAATAACGGCCTTGATACGCCTGGGCATTGAGTCAAACAGAGCTTGGATGGAGTGTACAGGTACAGTTGCCCATGCAGCTTCAACGCAACACCACAGTTCATCAAGAGTAGTGACTGGCGTATTGTGACGAGCCAGTTGCTCGGCCATCATTGATTAGACGTTATCAGTTGGTGAGAGACCTGGAGAATGCGCTGGCCAGGACAGCAGTCGAACATTTTCTGTATCCAGAAAGCCCTGTACAGGACCTCCAACATGCGGTCGTGCATTATCCTGCTGAAATGTATGGTTTCGTAGGGATCGAATGAAGGGTAGAGCCACGGGTCGTAACACATCTGAAATGTAACGTCCACTGTTCAAAGTGCCGTCATTGCGAACAAGAGGTGACCGAGACGTGTAACCAATGGCATCCCGTACCATCACGCTGGGTGATATGCCAGAATGTGCGATGACGAATACATGCTTCCAATGTGCGTTCACCGCGATGTCGCCAAACACGGATGCGACCATCATGATGCTGTAAACAGAACCTGGATTCATCCGAAAAAATGACGTTTTGCAATTCGTGCACCCAGGTTCGTGGTTGAGTACACCACCGCAGGCGCTCCTGTCTGTGATGTAGCGTCAAGGGTAACCGCAACCATGGTCTCCGAGCTGATAATGCATGCTGCTGCAAACGTCGTCGAACTGTTCGTGCAGATGTTTGTTGCCTTGCAAACTTTCCCATCTGTTGACTCAGCGATCGAGACTTGATTGCGCGATCCGTTACAGCCATACGTATAAGATGCGTGTCATCTGGACTGCTAGAGATACGAGGCCGTTGGGATCCAGCACGGCGTTCCGTATTACCCTCCTGAACCCACCGATTCCATATTCTGCTAACAGTCATTGGGTCTTGACCAACGTAAACAGCAGTGTCGCGATACGATAAACCGCAATCGCGATAGACTACAATCCGACCTTTATCAAAGTCGGAAACGTGATGGTACGCATTTCTCCTCCTTACACGAGGCGTCACAACAACGTTTCACCATTCAACGCCAGTCAACTGCTGTTTGTGTATGAGAAATCGGTTGAAAACTTTCCTCATGTCAGCACGTTGTAGGTGTCGCCACCGGCGCCAACCTTGTGTGAATGCTCTGAAAAGCTAATCATTTGCAAATCACAGCATCCTCTTCCTGTCGGTTAAATTTCGCGTCTGTAGCACGTCATCTTCGTGGTGTAGCAATTTTAATGGCCAGTAGTGTACATTCGACACCACATTGGGCGACCTGCACACCGGATGGGGATGAAATGATGATGAAGACAACACAATACCCAGTCCCTGAGCGGAGAAAATCCCCGACCCAGTCGGGAATCGAACCCGGTCTCCTTAGGTCAGCAATCCGTCACTGCCGTCAAGGAAAACGTTTACTGTTGTCTACGGGACCATGATGTACCCAGGTGTGCACTTCTTAGTCCGAAGCAAATCTACGGCCACTTTGGTCTTTCTTCCGGGCTTCAAAATTAGGGAAATAGAATGAGGAGAGATCGGGACTGTATGGAGAATGTGTAACAGTTACCAGAGAAACTTCTGCAGGGTAATAGAAACAACCTTGCTAGCATATGGGCTGGCATTATCCTGCAACATTCCATCAACATTCCCGGACGTTTGGACTTAATGGTGCCCACAGCTGCACGTGGATACTTTGCAAAAATTGAAGCACGCCGTTAAGTCAAAACACTCAAGATAATCTCATCCACATGTTACCAAGGTTATTTCGACTACGCTTTATAGGTTCCGCTGCATCCTCCATCCACCATAAAGTCTCGAGCTCTCCCCGTACGATTTCCATATTTTGGGAAACCCGAAGAAAAACCTCCGTGAACGTCGATTTGCCTCGGACGAAGAGGTGATGGCCTGGATACAATAATGACGGCATTGATCGCCTTGTATCACAGTTGGATAAATTGTAACAATTATGGTGATTACTATTGAAATAATGAACAGTTTACATGCTTTCTTTCCGTCTGTCTCGCTTTTATTTGACGGCGGCCCCTAATACTTGGTCTGTGTACAGTGACCCGTATTTCTTGTTACGAGATATATGTAAAGATAAAATATTCTTCTTGTGATTACATGACGACAATCTACTACATGTCGGTTTGTTCCTGACGTTCTCCCGGCATGACTTCTATTTTTGCTTTCATCCATTTTTGTGTTTCTGGGGAAAGGGGATTGGTAGAGGGTAATACAGTCACCAACAACCAAGCCTCCAGGTGTCAGGCACTCAGATTTTTACCAAACTTTGTATGTCGATAGAGTATCACCCAAAACTCCTATTTATTTCGTAATATGTGCTGTCGTCCAGCAGAACGGGCGTAAACTTTAATTAAAAGTAACCCCAGAACTGCGGAGCACAGGCAAAGCATAACTTATAGCTTCCGTGAGGAAGTTGATAGAGTGTTAGGTTGTTGTACGTAGGGTCCTGGGTTTAAAACCCAATGACGACGATTTTTTTTTTTTACTTTTTTACGGGAGAAAGTGTTATATGGGACTAATAATACTTCTGCATATGTGATGCAGTTGTTTCTTTATTCTACTTTACCAGTTGTTTATGTTTATTCTGTTGAACTACAAATGCACTAGATGCTTCATCACGAGTGGTGTCTTTTCTGTCGCACATATCCGACAGAACACCACACCTGTCTATACACATGTACTCTATAGGTTTGCTACTTTCAGTTAACGAACGGAAAGTGGACTGCCAAAAGAACATTGCTACAAACTCCGAAAAGTCGTTTTACACGCCAGAAGAATGCTCTCCCATACAACAGTTTCACGCGTAAACAGTTACAAAAAGTTATCATCAGTGGTGTTTGAACGCAGGACCTCACCCTCCACAAACTTACCCATGCGAGATCCACAAAGCAGTTATTCACAGATACGCCTTTCCTGTCCTCCGTTGTTCTGGTGTTACTTTTAATTATCGTTTCAGCATGTTGTGCTGGACGACAGCACATAGCGCGAACTGAATCGATGTTCTTGGTGATACTCTATCGACATGAAACGTTTGGTACCTATTTGAGTGTCTTATATCTGGAGTTTTAGGTACAAGCAATCACTCAAATTTAGAAATCTCTGCTGTCATCAGATGCACTTCATAGACAAGCACACAAAAACACACATTGTATTTGCTTACTACAATTTATTTCCCTGTTTTTCATTTGTATTCCATATCTCACTCGACGCTCAACACCATTGTATATTCTGAGTTATAGTTTAATAGGTATAAGGGATTCACACAGCAACACCAAATTTAAAGCCCACGCCTTTCCTCAAGGGGGATTCAAACCTACATTCACCACTTGACAAAGCTGTTGAAGTACCCCGAAATCAATTAAGCAGTCATGTGTAAATATGTTAGACTAACGTTTAACTACCCGTCGACGACGAAGACATTAAGGCGGAAAAAAATTTCGGGTTAGAGAAAAATAGAGAAGGACATAGTGCGAGTGGGGAATCGTTCTAGGGACACTACGGTACACAAATGGGGAAATCTACTGAGATAAACAACTCAAGAAAGAGCAGATTGTGATGGCTCAAAATCTGGGAACGAGTGTCTAGGAAACGGTGTAGTTGCTCGATTGTTCGCGTGCTACTGTCGTGAGCATCTACGGAAAATGGACGTCCACGGCTCACCACAAAACGTGGAGTTCGGAGGCTTGTCCACTCTGTGGAACGGGATAAGCGACGGTCTGTGCGACACTTTATGACAGAGTGCAATGCTGGTGCAGACACACGTGTTTCGGAACACACCGTTCAGTGTTGAACGTTGCGCTCCATAGCACACGACCCCGAAGTGTTCCCATGTTGACCCAACGAAATCGTCAGTTATGACTGTGAGGGCACGGGATCGTCTAGATTGGACCGTGGATCAATGGAAACATGTCGCCTGGTTGAATGATTCACGTTTCTTCTTACTCCAGATCGTGTCAGGATATGGCGTCATCCAGGTGAATGGGTTTTCGAAACGTGTACGGCGGCACTGGTGCAGGCCAGTAGGGGTAGCTTTATGCTATGACAGGCATTCACCTGGGATTCCGTGGGACCTGTGACACTAACAGAAGGCACCAACGACAGCAGCCGACTACGCGAACATTATTGCGGCCCCTCATGTTGGATCTTCCCCGACGGCGATGGCCTCTTCCATCGCCCTAACCGTGTCACATGGTCAGACGTAAGCTAAAGCCGTTTGACGAGCATGACAGTGAACTCAAGTTGATGTCTTGCCCACAGAATTCGCCTGATCTGAACACCGTGGAGCACATCTGAGACGTTCTCGGGCGCCAGTGTCGTGCCCACGTATCACGGCCGCAAATTAGGGAATTCCATGACCCGTCCGTAGAATTCGGTGCCACGTACCTGCGGAAGTAAACCAAGGACTTGTCGAATGCATACCTCCCAGAAACGCTGCTGTGTAGCATTCCACAGGCGTACGTACACCCTATTAAGCAGGTGGTCATCACATTTTGGCTCATCAGTAAAGAAGATGGAGATACAAGGCTAGGTGCTGAGCTTTCATAGTTGAATGTCAGTAGCAACTGTGATAGTATGAAGCCAGGGCGAAGCAGATTTACAATCTTTCTGTTACCCCTACATCTCGTCCTCGTGATGTGACCGTGATAAACCATTCGAAGTTTCCTCTCTATGGGTACTTTCTATATTATCTTTCTTAAAGTCCCAAGTATACGACCAAACTTGTTTGACAAGTTCATTTTTATCCACAGGTTTGTCAAAGAAAACCACACACGTTCCACGAAAGTTTGTCAGTTTAATCTCACTTTTGACGTAGACGCCATTCCTGTCGAGCAGTATGTTGACACTTGTGGGAATCAATACCAATGCAGACAGATCATTTCTTGCATTGACCTTGATACTGTGTTTAAGAAGAAGGAATAAAAAAATCAAGGCTCTGGTCCACGGAATGGATGAAAATCAGAGAGAAATATAGCGATAAGAATCTGCTACAGGAAAAGTTACACTGAGAATCTGATGATTGCATCAACTTTCTCTGTACGGACAGTCAAACTTTTAACAACTTCGCACACACATTAACAAATTAGACGCAAGTATGCGACAATATAGTCTCTTCTACTTGGCCTTCTACATCAGCATCTGCATCGATACCTCGTAAACCACCTGACCATGTGTGGCGGAGGATACTTCTGCTAACATTAACTGGTCCCACCTTCCCTGTTCCACTGGCGAATGGCGCTTGGGAAGAGCGAGTGTCGGCAAGCCTCTGTGTCAGCTATAATCTCTCTAGCCGGCCGTTGTGGCCGAGCGATTCTAGGCGCTTCAGTCTGGAACCGCCCCTCCGCTACGCAGAAGTCTCGCAACACGACGTGATATGGACTCGACTAATGTCTGAAGCAAAGCTGGGGGAATTGACACCATAAATCCTGCATGGCTGTCCATAAATTCGTAACAGTACGAAGGGCTGGAGATCTCTTCTGAACAGCACGTTGCAAGGCATCCCAGATATATATACCGTTGTTGATGGCTTACCTTTTCCCTGTTGTCGTTACCCGGTGGCCCTCTCCGGATGGCGACGAAATCATTTATGTTGCTTGCCAGTTCTCACAATGTTTTGCTCAGCAACGGCAGTTGCATCTGATCAGTAGTTGTTGTCTAGGGTGCCGCCGAGGGAGATTGATCCGACTTCCGCCAGATCCGTAGGAACTAAAAAGTTTAAGATTTTGTTGGGCACAGGGGCGCAAGTGTCAGTGGCTACTAAGAGTATAATGGGACGAAGGAAGCTATAGGTTGCGTGGAGTGGGGGATACGAAGATCACACCTTTGGGGTCGGTGACCGTTGACTTTCGAATAGAGGAAGTCCGATTTAATGCATGCATGGAGGTAGTTCCATGTGTAAGCGAGGGCTACGGTATGATCCTAGGAGTAGATTTCTTGCATCAACGTCATGTTAAAATTGACCTTGGACAACGAACGGTGGAACTTGGTGGAATGTTATTTCATCTAGGGGAAACTGTTGTCAATGCAGAGCTGTCGCGAGGGGTATTCAAAGTAATGAACAAACCAACTGAAGCGCGTACATTAGCATTAAGGCTTAATTCGCATGAGTGTGTGTCTAGTGGCACCGGGAAGTCGCTTTGGGTTAGTGTGGAGTCTGATCTACCTGTGTGTACGGTATGTGTTATTGGACCACTGAAGGATAATGAAGTTTTGGGTTCACTGGGTTGTTTTGTGAAACGTTGTCTAGTACACGTGCAGGAGGGGAACGACGGGAGAGTAGTTCCA
Organism: Schistocerca piceifrons; assembly: GCF_021461385.2. Lineage (NCBI taxonomy): Eukaryota > Metazoa > Arthropoda > Insecta > Orthoptera > Acrididae > Schistocerca > Schistocerca piceifrons. The sequence continues at coordinate 308,100,155 of NC_060145.1, read as the reverse complement.
GTGAATGTGGCTAATTTTACCGCTGTAGACGCGAATTTGAGGAAAGTAGTTGTAGTATCAAATTTGGATGTGCCAGATGACGAAGACTGGGGTTCGAGAGGTAGGCGAAGTGATCAACCACTAACTGCCGATAGAACTGCATTGCGTGAAAAATTAAGCATTTGGAAGGAGGAGAAAGAGGTCATATGGAAGAATTATTGTGGGAATGATTAGTTTTTTCCGCAAGGGCCGTAACCAGCAGCTCCATTAGTTCAACACAGGATACCAACAGGGAATGAAGGACCTGTTTACCGTAAACTGTACAGAATACCGAGGTATTTTCAGCCCACTGTGGAGGATTTCATTGATCAACAACTTGCGAACGGTATTATAGAGCATAGTAATAGTTGCTGGGGAGCGGGCATAGTCGTTGTGCCTAAAAATCTAGGGATGGAACTAAGAAATACAGGTTCTGTTGTGACTGCCGATACCACAATAACAAGACAGTAACGGACCCACACCCCATTCCAAACACATCGGAGACTCTGGATCACTTAGGACAGTGCCCCAGTATGGATTTCACAAGTGGTTATCATCAGTTAGAGGTGGCTCCAGAGGATCGTCCAAAAACTGCTTTCTCTGCTCCTGGAGGCCATTACCAGTACATTAGAATGCCATTCGGTTTGAAAAACGCTCCGGCAACGTTTCAGAGGTTGCTAGACAGTGTCTTGAGGGGCTTGAAACCGCGGCAGTGTCTTGTCTATTTGGATGACATTATAGTGTTTTCAAGTAGTATGGAGCAACATAGACGGCGGTTAAGGGAAGTCTTTATGAGGTTAAAAGCAGCTCGTTTGACGTTGAGCCTGAAGAAGTGTCATTTTGCACCAGAAGAAGTAAAATATTTGGGTCATATTATCAGTAAGGACGGAGTGCAAACATCCGAGGTTGGTGCAGGCTGTAAGGAATTTTCGGGAACCGAAAACAGTTAAGGAAGTGTAGCCATTCATCGAAATTGGCAATTTCTATCGAAAGTTCGTGAAGGGTTTTGCAGATTTAGCACAACTGTTGACGTGATTGTTACGGAAGGGTGTGAAATTTCAGTGGACAGAAGAGTGTCAGGAAGCGTTTGACAAACTGAAAGAAGTGTTAACATCAAGTCCGGTTCTTGTGTTTCCAGGTTTTGAAAAAGAGTTTATACTAGCATGCGATGCATCTAATCAAGAATTAGGGTGTGTTCTTAGTCAGGAAATTCATGGGAAATAACATCCTGTAGCCTATGCGTCTAGGCAAAAAGGAATTACTCAGCAACTGAGAGGGAGATTCTTAGTGTAATCTATGGAATCACATATTTTAAATGTTATTTATATGGGAGAAGATTTCGGGTAGTGACAGATCATGATGTGTTGAAGTGGTTGTTGGGGTTGAAGGATCCGTCCAGTAGATTCGCTAGATGGACTGTGAGGCTTAGTGGATTCGACTAGATCAGGTGCAGTGCAGATGCAGTGCACAAACCTGGGAAGAAGCACGGTAATGTGGATGCACTAAGTAGGAAAGTGGCAAAAGTTGAAGTCATAGGTTATGACCTAGCGGTATGGCAAAAATTAGAGGACCCTGCAACGATTGTAAATTGTATTGGACACAGCCTTAATTTAATATGTACGACGGTCTTCTGAGCAGGGAAACGAAGTTAGGGCCAAGATAGTAGTGCCAGCGAAGTTGAGAGATGAGGTTTTAAAGGAAGTACATGATCACAGTTATCTTGTCATGGAGGGTGTAGAACGACGAATAGAAGAGTGGCGAAGAGGTATTGGTGGAGAGGTAGGAAAGTAGATGTGGATCAGTATGTCAAGAATTGTATACCATGTGCATAGAGAGCAGATTCAATCCGGAAACAGATACAGCTACAACGATTACCGGAAGCAACATGTCCATCTTTTTGCTGGGGTTTGATGTCTTTGGACATCGGGGAACAGATTCGTTCTCACAATAATAGACCATTTTTCAAGGTATATTGAGATGGTGGCTATGCCAAATCAACATGCAGCAATGGTCGAGCAAGCGTTAGTAAACAACTGGATTTTGAAGCTTGGTGTACGAGACACAATAATTACTGACCAAGGGACCACTCCATAGCTTGTTACCACAGGCAGTCGTCCTGACTTTCAACACATGCTGGAGGCATCCTGAGGCGAGGGCCACAGATTCGGATTTCAGATCATGGGCGCTTGTCGTCGCCTCGATCTCAGCCATGCCGGCAAGAAGAAGCAGCAGCTGTCCACCTGCGGCTTACACCGATCAGAGCTGAGTCGGCAGGGACGCAGACCACCGAGTCAACTGTCGACATCCTGATGATGACGACGCTCCGCTGGCATACGAGGCAGACTCAACACAGCACTGCATTGCACAGGCCATTGGGGTGCTTCCTCAGCATTGCGGGGCTCTGTGACGCAGACCAAGGAGAACGGGACACTGTAATGGAAACAAATAAATCATTTGGAAAGCTCAGATGAGTCTTAATACGGTGCCCTCTACCTCTTCCCACTACATTTGTTCATCCTGATAAATTCGGTGGCAGAAGCCACTACTACAGTGCATTAGCGTCTAGAGAATAAATGAATGAGGTTAGGAGTGGACCCTTAATCTATGACAGAGCACAACAGTGTTTAGCTGTACACAAATTGTCTTTAGTTCAAGATCATTGTCAAAGAATTATACGAATTTACATAAGTTGTAACATGACAATGTTAGGACAGTTGTCAAAGATAATGCACTTCGTCCTGTTTAATCGAAATAACTTTGAACACAACAGTATCAAAATTTAACCAGAAGATTCTCTACAAATTTATTCTTACTACTACATCGTGAAGTTGGTCAATACTATGACAAATCATCTGATTCCAGTTCTAGGTTCTGTACTGTTTAGGATGACAATTAAGTCTATGGAGGATGGTTAGTTCTTTTTTTTTATATAACAAGCTGTGCAAAAGATTACTCAAGGTTGCTTGAGTTCACAGTTGATTGTGTTTTGTGGATGCAGTCAAACAATAAAAGCCAAGTAACACTCTCAAGAAGTTCTGCGTTATTTCAGCGATATATATTAGTAACTTCAAAGTTATTACTGCATCTGACGATGACTCTCCATCCAAGATAACAAATTGCGCCCTCCCTGCCAAAAGGTCCTCAGCCTAGTCACAAATTTTGCTTGATCAAAAGTGTAGGTGTGGTACTCAGTGAAATACTTTTCACAAATCAAGAAATACTGCATCTACCTGACTGCCAGGATCCAAAGCTTTCAGTGTGTCACATGAGAAAAGTGCAAGTTGGGTTTCACTTGATGATGTTTCCTAAATCCATGCTCACTGGAACTGTGGAGGTTATTCTGATCAAGATATCTCATTATATTTGAACTCAGAATATGTTCTGAGATTCTACAACATATTGACCTCAAGGATATTGGACAGCAGTTTTGTGCATCACATCTACTACCCTTTTTTTTTTTAGATAGGTGTGACCTGTGCCTTTTCCCATGAACTGGGCATGATTTTCTTTTCGAGGGATCTATGATAGATTATAGATAGAAAACGGCCTAACTAAGCCACAATTTCACTATAGAATTTGACAGGGACTCCATCGAGACCTGGAGCTTGGTTCAATTTCAATGATTTCAGCTGTTTCTCTACGCCACTGACACTATTACTTATTTCACTCATCTTTTCAATGGTACGGGGATTAAACTGAGGCAGTTCTCCTTGGTTTTCTTTTGTGAAAGAACATTTGAAAATGGAGTTAAGCATTTCTGCTTTTGCTTTACTACCCTCAACTTCAGTTCCTGTCTTAGTCACTAGGGACTTGACACTAACTTTGATGCCACTAACAGCCTTTACAAATGACCAGAATTTCTTAGGGTTCTGTGAAAGAACACTTGACAATATTGGGCCATGGTAGTCACTGAAGGCATCACGCATTGCTGCCTTGACGGCCAAATGCATTTCATTCAGAACCCCTCCATCTATAGTCCTATGCTTTGTTTCACACCTATTATGCAGTACTCTCTGTTTCTTTAGATGTTTCTTTACAGTGACTCTATACATTAGATGTTATCTCCCATTATGAACTGTTCTACTGTGTACATATCTACACAGTGTGTGGTCAACTATTCTTCTAAACTTCAGCCAGAGTTTGTCTACATGCTCCTGCCCTGTGGTGAACGTTTCAAATTCGTCACTGAGATGTGGCACTACTGATTTTTTATCTAGTTTACTGAACATATATATCTTCCAGCTTGTCTTAACTGTCATTTGTACTTTGGTAGTCATTGTAGCTACAACAGCATCATGGCCACTGATACCAGTTTCAATGTACACATCCTCAAAGACATCATATCTATCAGTTGCCATTAAACCCAATATATTTCCCTAATTAGTGGGGCCCTTAACTACCTGTTCCACATAGTTTTCAGAGAACACATTTAGAAAAGTTTCACAGGGTGTCTTATCATGCCCACCACTAACAAATCTGTAATTTTCTCAATTAATTATTGGATGATTAAAGTCTCCACTGAACATTAGAGTATGATTGTGGAACTAACAAGTGAACCGAGGTTTCCTCTAAAGTTTCTGGTTGCATCAGGACATGAGTCTAGTGGGCAATAGAAGGATCCAGTTATCATTTTATGCCCAACCCTGATGCTGAGTCTTTCCCAGACAGTCTCATATTTCTGCCTTGGTGGATCTGAGTTTCTTGTCTACCGCAACAAATTCACCAATTCCATTTCCCATTTTCCACAGCCTCTGATATGTAGTGCACGCCTAACCCATTAATGTGAACCCTACAATTCTTTAACCTATGTCACAAGTGCAGGAAGTTGCAGCCTAGCTTTTCACAGAACCTTCAAATTCTCTGGTTCAGATCTTCCACCCAACTCGAAACAAAAGGCCCATGATAGGTTCTAGGGATAATGCTACAAATTGTGAGCTTCACTGAATCTCCACATGCAAGGATTGTCTTCTCAACCTTCTTTGTCAGTGCCTGGAATGACCCAAGAATGACTCAATGGCTGCCAGAGTAGCGTCTTCAGCATACTGATTGAGTCCTGCAGGCATATACACACACTCAGTGCACCTGGTGTCTTTTACTGTCCCTTCCTACCATTTCCCTAAGGGGTACCATCATTTGCCATTCATTTTAACTGCTGATGATTAATAAACTCTTACACTCTTGGTTTGCTGCCTCCTGACACCAGACAAACTAAGTTTCCCCAAGATAGGTGAAGCGAGTCCCACTGGCTCAGTTTCAGTTTCACTGCCAGACAGCACCTCAGACTTATTGGTTATGGGGATCACTACAATGCCCTGAGTCCTCCCTGGTCCCCATCCACCCTGTACAGGATGCCTAGATCTACTATTGACACCCCATTCACAGTCAAGTGGATGGGTGAGGACAGATCCTGTACTTTCTGCAGAGGAGACAGGATCAACAGGAGAGACAGTACTTGAGGTACGTCTGGTATAGGTATCACAGGCACATGACTCTCAAGAGTTCTTACAACACACTGATTCACAGCAGCCACTAATTGTTTGACAGTAGTGAGGGCAATATCCAGCAGCTTATGAATGTCAGTCAACTAATCTTGTTTTTATCTTTTGGCATGAGAAAAGTCTAGAAACTAAGAATTTTAATTAGAATGATTGTACAGCCAAAATATCAATTTTGACAAGCTTAAACATTTTCATGAACAGAAAATTCAGCACAATAAAACTATAATAATGAATTCTGGATGAAATTTCATTTTAAAGTTAGAAATTTCTGTAACATGGAATTGTCCATGTCAGTAGCTTATAAACTAATGTGTTTTAAAGAGAATAAAACTTTGGTGCAGAAAAAAATACTAGCTTTTAAATAGGGTATGTGATAATTATTATTAAAAAATTTATCTACATAGAAATGTTATGTAATATGATTTGCTTACATTACAACTTCTTGAGAATTTTCTTTTAATAGTATATTCTTGACGAGAGTAGTTGCATTATTTTAACAAGGTAACACAGCCAAACTTTTGAATTATAAATCCTATTCCAAATCATTTTAAATAAAAGTTTCAATTATGTAAGAAAAGACTATTGCTACTTACTGTAAAGATGACACATTGAGATGCAGACAGGCACAATTAAGAGAGACTTATATAGACTTTTTGTCTACAGCCTTCAACAGTACAAGAGAAGCACACACTGTTCACATACACAAGAAAGCACACCTCATCCACATATGACTGCTGCCTCCAGTATCTGACACAATATGCTGGAGGTGATAGTCATGTGAGCATCAGGGGTGCTTGCTTGTGTGTATGAATGCTGTGAGTTTATCCTCTGCTGATGCAGGCTGTGCCCAAACACTTATGTGAAAATGTTTTTTAATTATGTTTGTCTGCAGCTTAACATATCATCTTTACAGTAAGTTGCAATCTGTTTTTTTCCTACATTGTTTACATTCCTTACCTGGAGTTTCAATTCAAATAAAAGTTTCATAATGTCAAAAATTTACAGTTCATGCAGTATAAGTTCAGTGCACTGACAAATAGAAAGTGAGAATATTTAAACAAATATTCATTTCCAAGATTCTCTCTCTATTTATTTTTCTCTCTTTCAAAAATGAAACAATAACAAGTTGTTGGACCTTTTGTGGAATATAATACACTTACATAATGTGCATGAGAGTGGCATTTCAAGATGTTTGGTCATCATAATGACACTGCTGCAGGGTCTAGTGTGTGCCAGTCACTGCCCTGCCAAGCTGTGGGGCCACAACTGCAGTGAGAAGTGTGATCACTTCAACGGAGCCTTGTGACACCATGTCACCAGTGTCTGGAAGTGTGCGCCTGGGTTCAGGGGAGACTGGGTGAGTCCCACATTCACAAGTGCTGAAACACCTGTTTGTTGTGAATGGTTCTCTTTATTAGGCAGGCATAATCTATACTAATAATAAATCTGTAAAACTATCATGCCTATCTGCTTGTTTTTTAATGCACTTATCTCCAAAATTACAAGACCATTTGTCATGGAGTTTTCACAGGTAATTTGAGAATGGTTTCGGGTACTGTATATATTGTAATTCACTGATATAGATCACATGTGATTAGGGTTATTTACAAACTTAGTTATGTATACAGACAGTTCATTCATTCTGCAAATCAGGAATTTTGACCATATTTGCATGTTATCAAGATTGATACTGCAAGATAACAGTCCTAGGGATTTCAAGACATTTGAGAATGTTTTAATTTCAATGAAATAAATGTGACAGAAGAGTCATGCACCAGCCAGGTGATCATTATTACAATTATCAGCAGTTATCCATTCAGGCTGCTATGATAAAAGCCAAACATCAGGCAAAGTATGATTTTATTGCTCAAAAGACTCATTTGAAACTTTATCCATCATCAGATATCCAAGAGTGATTACATGGCCAGTGTAATGTGGATGTTTGTTTCACATAAAACTTGAAGCACTATGCCTTTGTGCAGTAATCGCTCTTGAATATCTGATGGTGGATAAGTTCCAAAACACATCATATGAGCAATAAAGTCATTCCTTGTCTGATGTTTGAGTTTTACCATTGTGACCCAATCAGCAGAATGCACAAGTAATGATCGTTTTAATTTCTAGTTTGACATTGAATAACAAATGGCAAAAGAAATATTTTATTGTATGATATAATTACAAATTAACAGTTATCAGGTGTTTCCCTTTCACTGTGCTGAAACATTGCTTCTGGCCAGATTTCATGATCCTAGGCCAATGGGAACAACTTTACAGGTTTTGATTAGTGAGTTTATGAGTATTAAAATATATTATATAAATGATGGTTGCCTTGACTTAGAAGCTTCAGTATTTAACACCACCAACAAAGGACCATTGAGCGCAGTATGAGACATATATTTGAACTTGCTATGTCTACCTTTTCCTTGGAAAAAATGGTTTTTAACACTTGCACAGACCAACATTCAACAAAGCAACCCTATAATGATTCCATATTTACCAACTGAAACAAGGAACCGTAAAAAGATGTCATGACTTAAAGTTTCAGTAAAACTTCATCTGTTTATAGGCACTAATATCCAAAACCAAATGATGGAAACTCTAGGTTGCAATATCAACAATATATTAGGGCTTTGATTATCTATCATCATGCCCTGAAATGAATGACATCCTAGCCAAGGTCATTCCCATCCATCCTAAAGTGGTATTCCATAGTCTATCCAATGTCCACAACATCCTCTTCTGACCCCCAGTCCCAAGCACTTGCCACAGGAATCATATCCCTGTGGAAGACCCAGGTGCAAGACTTATCCCACCCAACCACCTTTCTTTTCCAGTCCTTTCATGGGCTTATCCTGCCCTATCAGATGCCAACCTTTCTGAGAAATCAGCCATGTCATATACCATCTCTTCTACATTCCTTGCGTAGTTTTTAATGTTGATATGACTAATAGCTAGCTGTCCACCAGGATGAACGGCCACTCCAAACTGTGACCAAGAGCAAAGTATGCCCCCCTGCAACACAACATGCAGATGAAAATAACATGCTTGATTTCAGTAGTTGCTTCACAGCTGGATCCTTCCCTCCATCATCAACTTTTATGAAGAGATGGGAGTTATTCTTACAACAGATTCTCCGCTTTCAAAACTATCCTGGCCCTTGGCCTACAGTATTGTACTGACCCCATGCTCTCCACCTAACAGGTTCCATCCCCTCAGCCCTATACCTCCTCTCCATTCTCATCTCATACCCTCTGTTTGCCACCCTCCACTGATGCACCCACTCACCTTTCCCCAATCTTCTCATTTTTTGCTCTGTTTTCCCTGCCTCCCTGCCCCACAATTTCTGGCACAGTGCCTGTTGCACAATCTGCCAGACAGCACTCTTCTCTGTCCCCATCCATAACCTGTTAAACTTTCCCCTTCCCTGCCCCCTCCAGGTTGCTACATCCATTCAACATAACAGTTGCATTCTGATCCCAGCTGCTGGAGGTGGCAATCATGTGTATATGAGATGAGCTTGCTTGTGTGACTGAATGTGTATTTCCTTTACTGAAGAAGGCTATTGTCAAAAGCTACATATGTAACAGTCTTTTTGTTGTGCATGTCCGCAACTCAACATGTCATCTTTATGGTGAGTAGCACTCTATCTTTTTATTTATATTGTTAACCTCCAAAACTACTAGATGAATTTTTGTGGGATTTTCACATATAATTTGAGTATAGCTTTGGCCACCATATAGGCTTTATTTCATCAAAATTGTATCACACACACACACACACACACACACACACACACACACACACACACACAAAAGATACGTATACATATTATAAAAATGTAAGTATGTAAGTTTCCCTTCTCTTCCAAAACCACTTGACTGATTTCAACAAAACTTGGTACACATATCACTTATTATCTGGAAATGGTTCAAATGGCTCTGAGCACTATGGGACTCAACTGCTGTGGTCATCAGTCCCCTAGAACTTAGAACTACTTAAACCTAACTAACCTAAGGACATCACACACACCCATGCCCGAGGCAGGATTCGAACCTGCGACCCTAGCAGCAGCGTGGCTCTGGACTGGAGCGCCTAGAACCGCACGGCCACCGCGGCCGGCTATTATCTGGAAAGAATTGCTGTGAGGGTAGGGACCACCCCCCTGTGAAAGGGTTGGGGATGGTATAACAAAGAAGTGTAAGCCATGACACACGAATATCCAGATTTTATTCGTCCAAAATTTGAGAGTGAGAGCACTTAGTGCGTGCAAAAACTTTACACATAATTTCAAATGATTATGAAGCTTTTCATTTCTGATACCCACCAAAAATGATGAAAGAAAAGAATTTTATTGCTAACTACATTTTCCCTGTTCATCTTTGCATCAGGCGTGTTGTTTTAATTCATTACTTCTTTACTGCTGACTATATTAATGGAACATTTTTCACACAATGTTCACATACACAACTGAACGTACCTGCAAAATTATATCATTGTACGACACATAGTTCATGAGGTGTGACATCATAAACACTGAGGACATCAAAAACTGCAGCATCAAATTCATTATTAGTAACATGCTGAACCAGAGATTGATGAAATTGGGTGCTGAGATAGCTTGAACCCTGAGGAAGAACACTAAGAGATGCTTATTGATTTGAAGAATGTTATGCAAAGAGGGGAAAAATATTTACTCTTAGATTTTTGAACCTCATTATCATAGTGAAAATGCTTATATTTCTTTATATGTGCTATGTGATAAGATTCAATGTAGTGAATACAATGCTTCAATGTGTTTAATCCATAGTTCCACACTGCTTCCGGAGCACAATGCATATATTCACATTCCTGTCCATCCCCCTCTGTACACCTGCTTGGTAGTGATACTGCACATCCCAACACATCATGTATTGACACAGCTTGGGATGGGGGAGAATAGGGTGCTCATCACAAGCTACGATTCCTCCAAACAGACCGACATCAGAGGGCAGCTGAAGTTACTGCATTTACAGCAGCTTTCTTACTCACCATCATTCATCATAACAGAATTACAGAAATGCCAGGGCAGTTGCAGGAACATTGAAATTTCTTGATATTTGACATCTGTGACATGCTGCCATAATGTGCCACATTGGCTGCTGGCTACTACTCATTTATAGATGACACACAAGCATGGTGGGTCACTTCACAAATGCTGTTAATGTATAATGTGGAGCAATGTTGGAAGCGGCCACTGCAAGGTATGACAGAAATTCATGATGTTCTCATTTTAAGTGATCAGTGACTGAAGTGGCTGATAGCACATTTTATAGCCCTGAGTATAAACTTGAATTGTAACCTAACCACAACCTTGTGATGTGCAATGTATCCAAGACTGAGGCGGTCAACAATGTACAGCAGGATTAAGATCATGATCAGTTTTTTCGTGGTGATTAAAGCTAATCTCTACAAGCAAATGCAAGACAGAAAAATTTCAATTTCAGAACTGAAAACAAACTTGTATCTGAAACTATTCACACAGTGGCTACTGTGTTACCAATCAATGAGCAGTCCTGATTGTCACTTGGTTGCAGGTTATAAGTGACATGGGCAGATTCCAAATGAAAATAGAATGTTATGAAAAAAATAAAAGCAAATAAAAACACAATAATGAAAATTACATGGTAAATATTAGAAATAAAAAAATACATTTAAACTACTATATTGAATAAGAATAATAATCCATCTTTTGATTAGATTTATAACTAAAAATGTGGCGCATTTGACGAGATTTGAACCTACAACATTCTACATGTGGATTAGTATGCAAACCACTGCGCTATGACACTACACCATGTAAGGTCGCTATAAATATGACTCTGGTGACTCAGTTATTGTGATACCTTATAAAATTCTGTTTTACACAAGGTTGTGTGAAGCTTTCTGTTTTTGGCAACTTTTTCTGTCTTGTGGTCCCACCAGTTCTTTGTCACTCATTTTACCTCTGCTTGTAATCAATCTGAGCAATCTTTTTGCAACAGCTCAAGATACGGTCACTTGTTTCCTCATCTTCTTCATAGAGTCTACGCTTTGGGTCTTCTGCAGATTTCTCAATTCTGGCTCTGACATCATTAGTTCTGACTGCTTGTTACCATGCAGCAAATGTCAGTCCTTTAGTTTCATTCTTTTGGGTTCCACTGAATGACCAAGACCAGATTTTTCTTTACTTATTTTGCCCTCAGTCTTCTCCTGAAACTACCCACACAGCACTTTATTTTACAGGCTGTTGGTCCATCATTGGAATACTAGCTTTCTGGTTGGTGGGCTGTGAGAAACTTTCTGTTGTTTACTCCAGTCAGAGCTGATTCTCTGCTTTCTTGCACATAGTCTACTAATGCATGCTTCTCTTCTTCTGCTATCTGTCTCACTTTCCCCGGGTCCACCATAACCTGCTTTTCCAGAGAGGTGTAGTCTATTGACCTCTCTGTGTGGGTTGAGTGCATGGTGAATTGACATGAGCATTCTTGTTTTGTTCATTCCCTATTCAGATAACCTATTTTACTTGTGTCTTGTTCATAATGCCTGGAGTGTACCTGATTGAATCAGTGGCTCACTGTTGACACCAGTGGCAAAGGATCACTTAAAACAGCATCCAGGTTTGCTCTAATCTCACCACATGCTTTCCAGTCCAAAAGAAATAGGGAAATCACTGTACCGCATCACATTTTTTCCATGTCTGTGAAAACCATGTAGCACAAATTACTGAAATGTCTGCCAAACCGAAACGAACTTAACAATCAATGTCATTTCTGTTTTAGCATTTTCTGACAGGTCAGAGCAAATGACACCACACCAACATGCAACATTAATGGCATCTGTCTTCAACTGTTTGCGTGGTACATGATTGGTTTGAATTCTACTACATGTACTATATGTCAGGGTGAGGTGTGTCTGTCAATTTTACTTCATACTTAATTTATGGTCCCTCTTCTCAAAGTTAACTCCTTTTGTGGTCCTGCTGCACAGTGCCACAGAACCATACCACCAGACTTATTCACCTTGAAACAGTGTGTGGGTGCTGGAAGAGTCCTCCAATCTGTCCATTCCACTAAATTATGTAAACAGCTTAATGGTAACTCTTCTGTATTTTACACCCAATGTTTTTCATACACAGCTTCTGTTGCAATGATGGGTAAACAGGACCCTTCCACTTTATAGCTCATGACAAACTATTGCATGCATGTCTCTCTTTGACATTTGCAGTTAGATAAAGACAATTCTTATAACAGTTTTTCAGTTGTTTATCATCATTCACATTCTTGCTGACATCTTTTTGCTCCTTGACTTCCAAGGCATCACCAAGCTGTGACATCCGAAGAACAGGTGCTCTACAGTAACAGGCAGAGAAGTTTATTCACTGTCACGCCTTGCTGACATCTGGAGCTGATAAATTACATTTTTTGGTTCTCACAAACATCTTTCATTGGCCTAAGAGGATAGAAGTGGAATATGTTATTCCTAAAAATACTATGTTACACCACAAAATATGTAGTTATCAAACTGTGTTCATCTTTACTGTTATTATGAAAGTGAAGGTATGTTGGTTTAAAATCAAGTAAATATCAACTTTCCAATAGATAAAATCCAACAGGAATGGCTATAACTTAAGAAATGGATTCTCTACAAAACATCAATGTCATTTATGTGTAGAACTGCATATGTGTAAAATCAGTGTTTCAAGATAAACACTATGGAATCTTTACTGAAGGAACAATACTATATAACAGGCATTTATGACCAGCAGATTCAAAGTAGTTGGAAATACCACACATGGTACTTATAACCTCATCTGTATTAATGAACAGCTAATCTCATTCATGGTGTAAAGTGCCAATAGCAAGTTACTTATCTAAAAGCTCCCAAGGGAAACCAAAGTTGATTTTCATCAAGTCGTATAATGATTAATAAAATTTAAGAAATTAAAATGTCATGATATAAACCTTGGAAGAATGACAGGACATGGCTTTAGGAAGGTGGAACTACTGGGCGTTTACTGAATATCAACAGAAATTTTAAAAACATTTTTTGGAGTTCAGTAGCCCAAATATGAATCCAAATTGCTAGACAGTTGTACTATGTTCTAAGGTATTACTCAGTTCTTAGCAGAAAGATTAATCCTCAAAATATTATCTATGCAAGTAAACTCTCTCTTTGATTTTATGTTGAACATTAGTTAATAAAATTACAACTTAAAAAAATAAAGACTTCATACTGGTAGAAGCAGACCTCGGGGAGGATCAGTTTGGATTCCGTAGAAATGTTGGAACACGTGAGGCAATACTAACCTTACGACTTATCTTAGAAGAAAGATTAAGAAAAGATAAACCTACGTTTCTAGCATTTGTAGACTTAGAGAAAGCTTTTGACAACGTTAACTGGAATACTCTCTTTCAAATTCTGAAGGTGGCAGGGGTAAAATACAGGGAGCAACGGCTATTTACAATTTGTACAGAAACCAGATGGCAGTTATAAGAGTCAAGGGGCATCAAAGGGAAGGAGTGGTTGGGAAAGGAGTGAGACAGGGTTGTAGCCTCTCCCCAATGTTATTCAATCTGTATATTGAGCAAGCAGTAAAGGAAACAAAAGAAAAATTCGGAGTAGGTATTAAAATTCATGGAGAAGAAGTAAAAACTTTGAGGTTTGCCGATGACATTGTAATTCTGTCAGAGACAGCAAAGGACTTGGAAGAGCAGTTGAACGGAATGGACAATGTCTTGAAAGGAGGATATAAGATGAACATCAACAAAAGCAAAACGAGGATAATGGAATGTAGTCAAATTAAATCGGGTGATGCTGAGGGGATTAGATTAGGAAATGAGACATTTAAAGTAGTAAAGGAGTTTTGCTATTTAGGGAGTAAAATAACTGACGATGATCGAAGTAGAGAGGATATAAAATGTAGACTGGCAATGGCAAGGAAATCGTTTCTGAAGAAGAGAAATTTGTTAACATTGAGTATAGATTTAAGTGTCAGGAAGTCGTTTCTGACAGTATTTGTATGGAGAGTAGCCATGCATGAAAGTGAAACATGGACGATAACCAGTTTGGACAAGAAGAGAATAGAAGCTTTCGAAATGTGGTGCTACAGAAGAATGCTGAAGATAAGGTGGGTAGATCACGTAACTAATGAGGAGGTATTGAATAGGATTGGGGAGAAGAGGAGTTTGTGGCAAAACTTGACTAGAAGAAGGGATCGGTTGGTAGGACATGTTTTGAGGCATCAAGGGATCACAAATTTAGCATTGGAGGGCAGCGTGGAGGGTAAAAATCGTAGAGGGAGACCAAGAGATCAATACACTAAGCAGATTCAGAAGGATGTAGGTTGCAGTAGGTACTGGGAGATGAAGAAGCTTGCACAGGATAGAGTAACATGGAGAGCTGCATCAAACCAGTCTCAGGACTGAAGACCACAACAACAACTCTGTTAACTGGCTTACTGTGCAGTTACCAATCCCACTAGGCTTTGGACAACTATACTCCAAACATACTAGTCTACTAGTCTTTCAATAAGGCAGAAAATTTATAAGGGTTTTCTTGTCATTAATATATGAATATACCTGTTTAAAAACCATATAAACAATATGCTCAACTTTCTTAAACTTGATCATTAAAAGAAATTTACTTCTTAAGCAATATTCACCTCTTTGACCAGTCTGTGTCTCAAAACTGCAGGCACAATTACTCTTTGTCTCTGACTTTACATGAACAAGACAACAAAACTGAATGTAGTTTACCAAATTAGTATTTGTCAGCTATAGTAAGGCTATACTCCTACTTCCTTGATGGTCAGATTCTGGGTGTATTGAACAGAACTATAATATGCCTTAATTATGTTCACAAACAAAGTCACATGGTAAAAATGTCATTTCTCTGGCTATTAAATCTGCTGATTCCCCATATTCATGTGCCGTCCGTCTTCGCATGTAGCCGAATGTCAACTGTATGATCCTCTGTCCCCACAGATGCCTTGTCAGTCCATAGGGTAGTCAAACAGCAACTAATGGAAACTACTTCCATCACTCTGCTGTCCATCTTGCCATTGGTCACTGAGTCCATCACTCTCTGTGCTGTATGTGTCAGTGCTCAGAGGCACTGTACAGCTTGGCTTGGTGCAGCCTCTCTTGGTGACCTCAGTTACTTGCAGACAGCGAGCCACCCTTATGCCCTGTCCACAACTTTGCTCTCCAAATCAGCTCCCTCTGATCCCCCTCTACAGCACTCAGATATTGAGTATAAAAACAAAATAATGTAATTGGGTAGTTAAAAAAACCTACTCACCAAGTGGCAGCAGAACACACACATGAAAGAAGGTTATAATTAGGCAAGCTTTCAGAGCCAGTGGCTCTTTCTTCAGCAGAAGTGTTGAAGACTAAGCTGGAGGGGTGAAGGAAAAGGATTGGAGAGGTTTAGGAAAAGGGGTAGATTTTTGGAAAGTGGCCCAAACTGCTGGTCAAGGGAGACTTACCAGATGGGATGAGAAGGAGAGTCTCCCCTGACCTGTGATTCGTGGTGACTTTCCCAAGATCTACTCCTTTTCCTAAGCCTCTCCAGTCCTTTTCCTTCACCCCTCTCTCTTCCCCTTCAACCCTTCTGCCTGAAGAAGTAGACACTGGCTCTGAAAGCTTGCCTAATTATAACCTTCTTTTAAGTGTGCATTCTTCTTCCACTTGGTGAGCAGATTTTTATCCATCCACTTACATTATTTTTTCTACAGCTTCACCCTGATCTATCAAGGTTGATACTTTGACATGACTCTCATACATTCAAGTTGTGACACAGTAAGACAAGACACAGTTAGAAACTGTGTCAATGCCTTGTGGTAGTGTAACCCACAGTGCACAAATTACATCCAGTATTTGAGAATGAGAGTGATTAGCGACTTCCAACAAACTTTATATATAATTTCAGAGATTTTTGATATATTTTCTCGCTGGCTCACCACAGTAAATAATGAAAGGAAACAAATTTATTGCTTACTTCATTCTTGCTGTTTGTGCAGCATCAGACACTTGATATTTTATTGTTCAGTGGTGGTTGGTGAATGTGTGCTAGTTCTCTGCAGCACACTGTAACTATCACACTAAAATTACTCCATTGCCCTTTAAATGTGAATTAGAAATCACACTACATCTTTGAATGTGTGCTTGTATGTAAACAAAATTGACAAAAACATTTTTTCCAGTGCTCTCTCCATGATATCTATAAAACACAGTGTTGAATACTGGTATGTTTTCAGTCACACTACAATCTGCTCAGAGAAGAGAAGCAGCTGTGTTGTTCAACTGTGCATGCCCTGATGCGATGCCATCCTTGCTTGCACTGACTGCTACAGTCCTTGCAGCACAACATTAATAGAGGCAAGAATGGAAATACAAGAGCTGTCTGAAAGTTCTCAGCCTTCCCCAGAAGTTGCAGCACTACTTGAATGACTTTTACCACTTACGTTGGTACATGTGTTAGTAGATGCCTCATAAATTTAAAGTCATCCCAGGCAGAAGCAGACTGTACGCAATCATTTTGAACAGCTCTAGTGTGCATGGCATTGAAAATGAAAATAAAAAAATAGAGTATCATTCAGTTATTAAATTCTTTGTGAAAGGTGGGTTTACATTGACCCAAATTCATTTTCTGCTTGTAAATGTGTATAGTAGCTCTTCATCTCCAATTTTCACTTGAAGAAATGGGCAGCTGAGTTTAAACATGGGTGTGAAAGAATCCAAGATGATCCATCTGAATGATGTTCAAGAAGTGCAATCACACCAGAAAGCATCGACAAAGTACATGATATGATTTTGGAAGATCGGCATATAAAGGTGCACGAAACTGTTAATGCTCCAGAGGTATCAAAGTAATATGTTTGTCACATCTTGCACTAGGAATTGTAAATGAGAAAGATGTATGCAAGATGAGTGTCAAGTGTGCACACTGTTGATCACAAACACATTTGTACAACACTTTTTGAAAATTCCTTGACGCATTTTAAGAAAAACAGAAGTGACTTTTGCATCAACATGTGACAGTGGATAAAACATGGATTCACCACTACACACCAGAATTGAAACAGTAGTCTATGCAGTGTATAGAAGCTGTTTCTTCTGCTTCAAAGAAGGCAGGGTTGGTGCCATTTGCAGGAAAGATAATGGCATTGGTGTCTTAGAATGTGAAAGGGATTTTGCTGATTGACTGTCCTGAAACAGGTAAAACTGTAACTGGAGAATACTACTCTCAACTTCTAATGAAACTGGATGAAAGCATTTGTGAAAACAAACCAGGTCTACAGAAGAAAAATATCATATGCCTTCAGTACAATACACCTGCCCCAAAAGTGCCTTGTCAATAGGGTAATTCAGCGATTTATGCTAGGAAGTGCTGGGACATCAAGCCTGTTCCCCAGAGTTGGCTCGCTCACACTTTCATCTGTTCTCAAAATTGAAGAAATTCCTCATTGTTCAGCACTTCATCAAACCAAGAAATCAATTTGGCTATAAATGGGCACTTTGTATGACTTCTGGGGGTACACTACAGAGAGTGTATAATGGCATTGGAGCACTGGTGGATGAAATCCATTGATATTAGAGGAGATTATGCTGGAAAATAAAACTTCTTTGAAATCATAATTTGTCATTTTCACTATAAGGCTGATAACCTTTCAGACTGCCCTCATAACATGGAGTTTAGAAATATCTCCATCATGCTGTCTGGGCTTTAAATAAGTCACCAATGATAAATCAGAACTGGAAAGCCAATGTAAAAGTGCTATGTTTCACCCATGTGCAGGTTTATATTACTAATGTTGTTGTTCGCACATAGAACTTTATCTCAAGCATGTCACACTTGGTAAAGTTTATTCTAATTGAATCTTGATTAATGACATCTCAGTGATAATAGTCTTATAGAGACCCTAAGATACAAATTTACATGCCGACTAGCTCCGCATATGATGAAGAGTTTGATGAAATGTATGATGAGATAAAAGAAATTATTCAGATAGTGAAGGGAGACAAAAATTTAATTGTCATGGGTGACTGGAACTCAATAGTAGGAAAAGTAAGAGAAGGAAATATAGTAGGTGAATATGGAATGGGATTAAGGAATGAAAGAGGAAGCTGCCTGGTAGAGTTTAGCATGGAGCATAACTTAATCATAGCTAACACTTGGTTCAAGAATCATAAAGGAAGGTTGTACACATGGAAGATGCCTGGAAGTACTGGAAGGTCTCAGATAGATTATATAATGGTAAGACAGAGATTCAGGAACCAGGTTTTAAACTGTAAGACACTTCCAGGGGCAGATGTGGACTCTGACCACAATCTATTGGTTATGAACTGTAGATTAAAACTGAAGAAACTGCAGCAAGGTGGGAATTTGAGGCGTTGAGACCTGGATAAACTGAAAGAACCAGAGAGTGTAGAGCGCTTCAGGAAGAGCATTAGAGAATGATTGACAGGAATGGGGGAAAGAAACACAGTAGAAGAAGTATGGGTAGCTTTGAGAGATGAAATAGTGAAGTTAGCAAAGGATCAAGTAGGTTAAAAGGTAAGGGATAGTATAAATCCTTCATAACAGGAGAGATATTGAATTTAATTGATGAAAGGAGAAAATATAAAAATGCAGTAAATCAAACAGGCAAAAAGGAATACAAACATCACAAAAATGAGATTGACAGGAAGTGTAAAATGGCTAAGCAGGGCTGGCTAGAGGACAAATGTAAGGATGTAGGGGTGCATATCACTAGGGGTAAGATAGATACTGCCTACAGGAAAATTAAAGAGACCTTTGGAGAAAGGTGAACCACTTGTCTGAATATCAAGAGCTCAGATGGAAACCCAGTTCTAAGCAAAGAAGGGAAAGCAGAAAGGTGGAAGGAGTATATAGAAGGTCTATACAAGGGCAATGTTTTTGAGGACAATATTCTAGAAATGGAAGAAAATGTAGATGAAGATGAAACAGGAGATATGATACTACGTGAAGAGTTTGACAGAGCACTGAAAGACCTAAGTTGAAACAAGGCCCCAGGAGTAGACAACATTCCATTAGAACAGCCTGGGAGAGCCAGGCCTAACAAAACTCTACCATCTAGTGAGCAAGATGTAAGAGACAGGCAAAATACCCTCAGACCTCAAGAAGAATATAATAATTCCAATCCCAAAGAAAGCAGGTGTTGACAGATGTGAAAATAAGCCATGGCTGCAAAATACTAACATGAATTCTTTACAGACAAATGGAAAAACTGGTAGAAGCCAACCTCGGGGAGGATCATTTTGGATTCCATAGAAATGTTGGAACACGGGAAGCAATACTGACCCTACGAACTATCTTAGAAAATTGATTAAGGAAAGGCAAACCTAGGTTTTTAGCATTTGTAGACTTAGAAAAAGCTTTTGACAATGTTGACTGGAATACTCTCTTTCAAATTCTGAAGGTGGCAGAGGTAAAACACAGGGAGCGAAAGGCTATTTACAATTTGTACAGAAAGCAGATGGCAGTTATAAGAGTCAAGGGGCATAAAAGGGAAGCAGTGGTTGGGAAGGGAGTGAGACAGGGTTGTAGCCTATCCCTGATGTTATTCAATCTGTATATTGAGCAAGCAGTAAAGGAAACAAAAGAAAAATTCGGAGTAGGTATTAAACTCCATGGAGAAGAAATAAAAACTTTGAGGTTCGCTGATGACATTGTAATTCTGTCAGAGACAGCAAAGGACCTGAAAGAGCAGCTGAGCAGAATGAACAGTGTCTTGAAAGGACAATATAAGAAGAACATCAACAAAGCAAAATGTGGATAATGGAATGTAGTCGAATTAAATTGGGTGATGTTGCAGGAATTAGATTAGGAAATGAGACACTTAAAGTAGTAAATGGGTTTTGCTATTTGGGGAGCAAAATAACTGATGATGGTCAAAGTAGAGAGGATATAAAATGTAGACTGGCAATGGCAAGGGAAGCGTTTCTGAAGAAGACAAATTTGTTAACATCGAGTATAGATTTAAGTGTCAGGAAGTCGTTTCTGAAAGTATTTGTATGGAGTGTAGCCATGTATGGAAGTGAAACGTGGACAATAAACAGTTTAGACAAGAAGAGAATAGAAGCTTTCGAAGTATGGTGCTACAGAAGAATGCTGAAGATTAGATGGGTAGATCACATAACTAATGAGGAGGTACTGAATAGAATTGGAGAGAAGAGAAATTTGTGGCACGACTTGACTAGGAGAAGGGACCAGTTGGTGGGGCATATTCTGAGGCACCAAGGGATCACCAATATAGTATTGGAGGGCAGCGTGGAGGGTAAAAATCTTGGAGGGAGACCAAGAGATGAATACACTAAACAGATTCAGAGGGATGTAGGTTGCAGTAGGTACTGGAAGATGAAGAAGCTTGCACAGGATAGAGTACAATGGAGAGCTGCATCAAACCAGTCTCAAGACTGAAGAACAGAACAACAACAAGATACATAAAAATGTTGTTAAATGTTGTGTATATTCAGTGTGGCCCTTTTGGTTAGAAATGCCATAGGGGGAATGGTACAGGTGTTAAAACATTGCCACTTGCTGTGATGTGGGGCCACTTACTCTGTGCTGGTGCCCTGCCAGAAATGAACTCTGCCCATGGAATAGTGTTGTGGATGACAATGTGTGACTGGTTTCTTCTCTGTACGGAGGTAGGAAATGGTGCTGATTTCTACCTTAGGAGACAATCTGTCATATAGGAAACATCTGTTGAGCCTATGGCAATACTAATTTGGTGTTCTGAAAGATGTTGATGTGAAAAACAGAAGTTAACCTGACATCTGGTGTTTGTCGATTAATTAATGTTAGTAGCAGAATGGCCTCTCTTACAGCTTCAGAAACAACTGCCATGTGAAGAAAAACAATTAGTGTGGCAGACCAGAACTGAGTAGCAGGTCCAATTGACTGCTGCAAACAGCAACAGAGTTATTTACAGAAATCATGAGTATGCAGAACACCTTATAAGATGGTGTATGCACTTGCACATAATACACATGTAAATACAAGCACAATCAAACCATCATGACACCACAAAGTGTGGACCAGCAACTTCAGTGCTCACCTTGACAGTGACATGGAAGTTACTAGTATAGTTAGCCAGACAGCCAGCTGACTATGGCAGTGGAACCCTTTTAGTGCTCCCCCTCTCCCTTTAAGTACTTTTCCCTCCTCCCTTTTAGAGATTTTCCCCTCTCCCTTTTAGTGCTTCCCCCCTGTCCCTTTTAGTGCTTCCCCCCCCCCCCCCCCCTCTTTAAGTGTTTTTCCCCCATCCCTTTTAGTGCTTTCCCCCATCCGTTTTAGTGCTTTCCCCAATCCATTTTAGTGCTTTCCCCCTCCCCTTTAGTGCCTTGCCCCCCTCCCCTTTAGTGCCTTTCCTCCCCCCTCCCTTTTAGTGCCTTGCCCTCCTCCCCTCTCGTGTCTTTCACCCTCCCTTTTAGTGCCTTGCTCCCCTCCCTTTTAGTGTCTTGCCCCTCACTTTTATTGCTTTCCCTTCATTTCTCTTCTTTCCCCTTTAAACTTTCTGCCAGAAGAAGGAGCCATGGGCTCTGAAAGTTTACACATTTCTTTAAACTTTGTGTGTGTTTTCTCCTGGCACTACTTTGTGAGAAGATTTTTCATCTAATTATTTTGTATTTTCAAATCTTTGTTTTCATTGATCAAATATCCTGTAGTATATAACAGAGGTGGTAGTAGAAAAACACTCTGTACTCCCAAGAACATAGTGGCAGTGAGAGAAGCTATCAAACACAGTTCACACTACTCTGTGGATTGTCATTCTCTGGCACTTGGGCTTACAGACCACAGCATTTGATGGATCTTATGGAAAGGTATTCATTTCTGTGCCTACAAGATTGAACTTTTTCACACATTGCAGTAGCAGGACTATGCCAGATACTTCTGTAGCGGATTAATGGAAACCAGCATACCATTAAAAACTTACTGTCAAGTGACTAAGCACATTTCCATTGTTATAATACATTAACAAACAAAATTTCCATTAATGGTCTAAGGTAAACTTGCAAGAAATCAATGAGGAAACAATCCACAGATCAATAGATGCCATGTAGTGTCTGATATTTTTTTTTCACAATTATTGTTACTTAATTCTTTGAACATGAAATGTGAAGTACTATAGCTGTGGCAGGCAACATCATGTTCACATAGGAGAACTTCTTAGCTCCTGTTCTCCTCTGCCTGTGAACAAAGACGCATATCTTCAGGCCTTTCAGCCTGCGATTTTTTTCTGTGCAGCTACTTGAAACCACAAGTGTTAGTTCTTCAGCTCCACATGCAAACTAGGAGTTGAAACGTCAAATTCAGGAAGAAATTCAGTGATTTCCTGTGGAGACATTCCAACAGGTAATGGGCGATGCCAGTAGAAGACTTGCTGAGTGCTTGCCAAGTGGTGGCGGGCATCTAAGAGACATTATTTTTGGAAAGTAAAGAATTTTTAGTTTTTTCAGTTTGAAAACAATGCTTTTATGTTTACTGTGTATTCCTTGAGCAAATAAAGCCAATTATTCACTCTCAATAACAGTTTTAAAATCACCTGATTTGCTGTCATATCCTGTACAGTGCAGTGTGTGGAGATCTACAGACAAATTACCTTGATGGGTGGTAGAATATACATCTCCATATTTTAAAATAATAGTTATTTGCTTTCAGTCATTTGAGCTAGAGTACTTTCCTTGCTATAAAGGCACAGCAGTCACTGAAGATTCAGTTGTATGGTCTTAATCAGGTAGATAATTGTTTACTCATGTGTAATTTATCATCACTATAAGATAACCCAGACTGATTTGTCGTAGTCCAACTTTTTGACACCTTTTTGCTATTCTAATTTTGAACTGATGTTTCACAGTGCCTGGAGACTTCCCAGCAGGGATATTTGGTGCCAATTGTTCCCAGAACTGCATCTGCAGCAATGGCATGCGGTGCTCACCTGTCAATGGCTCCTTCGAGTGCCCAAATGGCTGGAAGGGTACTGACTGTTCCCATTGGGCGTGTCCTGATGGGTGGTTTGGGCCAGGCTGTAAGAGTGTCTGTTAATGTGACCCCCACAGCACCAACATGGCAGTCAGTCAGTTTATATGTGTTATAGGTACATGGTGGGCACTGTGGCAGTCTATTTGCTAATGAAGCTGTTGGCAAAACACTTTGTCTTGTGCAGGCATTCCATGATTAATAAGTATGTCGTGAAAAGATTCTGCCTTGAGTTAACACAGTTTTCTTGTTTTTATCTCTCTCTGTCTCTCTCTCTCTCACACACACACACATTTCTGTTGTCTTTCTCCAGGCTGTATTTTTGAATGAACCAGAATACTGTGTGTTTTGATAAAAATGTGCTTTAGTGGTTTGCTCACACGAAGGTTGATGGGGGACGGGGGTGATGTGCAGTGCAAGACATAGTGTACCACAAAACTTTCAAGATAATAGCATCATTCTGCCAAGTTTGTCCATGACGCACACCTTGGGATGCACACAGAACTTCAGTGTTGATTATTGTGTTAAATTTGGTGTGCTCATTATGGGTGACATAAAGCAGACTCAAGCAATATTACAAAATTTGACCAGTTTGAGCCTGAGCGTCCACTGCAATCATATTCTAGTGCTAAGTGGATGGCTATATATGACCTTATGCAGCCAACTAATCCCAAGACATATACGGCATTGGCTTGTGTCCATTGCACATGACCAAGTTGGCCATATGTAGCCATATACGGGCATCTTACAGATGGATCCCAGTGAAATGGGATTGGCCAGACATAGCTGTTGCTAAAATCAGGGTGTGTTTCACATTTAATTTCCGACTATGAACATAGAAAAGCATACAAGTCTTGTAAATGAGAACGGGTCATTGTGGAATATGCAGGACAAAAGATATCTTCCTGCAACTTAGAGAGGAAACTGTGGTTGATAGTTGCAGAACACAGGAGTGAGAGAGGGTAAAACACCCAATATGTGATGTACAGTGTATGGTCAGTAAGACTGATTAAAAATTTATTGTAACTGTATTTAAAAACAAAATTCAGAAGAAACTAGAGGGACCCCAGTTTTGTCTTACCTACATCAGTCAGATCATTGTAGTGACATGGGCTGACAGAAATACACTGATCTTGCAAAAAGCACATGTGATGCTTTTCTATTGAATTCTCTGCCCATTTTGTACATCAAAAATATATTGCAAACTCTCCATTCAGTAAGACTGTTGAAAAAATTTTATAAACTCTATTTAAATTTAAAACTGTGAACAAGAGCTTCAACTGTACATTCATTCTATCTTACAAGTAATTTGAAATGTAGACAAACTACTTTCATCCATATACTTCCACTGAGCAAAAGAATGTCATAAATTTGTCACAGATGGAATATGCTGCACTGACACTGTTGCTCTCACTGACAGAAGTGTGTCTTTTTGTCAACTGTGTTAGCTTCAAGTGAATATAACTGCTGGTTTTCCCCCTGCCTTGTCAAATATGTTGTTGTGTAACTAGCACATACATTTGAGTAGATTGTCAACATTATCAGCCTTACCAATTTTAAAATTTTTGTGAAGCAATCTTTATTTAGTAGTCATTATTCCTAATGCACATTCTATCATTTGTCGAGTCTTAGAAAGACAGCTGCTGAAAGCAGTTTAAGTTTAGACACTGCCAAATGGTCTTGAGAGGTAATTTTTCTGTTCAACAGCTTGATGATTGACTGGTTGCTGGCTGTGTGTCTGATGTTACTCGCCTGTGACGGACAAGCTTTGTCAGTCAGCTGTAGTGGAACAACAATGTAGATGACCTGTTAGTTGGATGAATACAGTCCCAGTGGAAGTTCAAGCTTAAGTTAAGAAGGGACAGCAATAATTTTCTGATGATATAAATTTCACTAGGAAGAATGTGAAGCAGAAACTGCGCCCCAGTATACTGCTCACCAGGGCATTGCTTGTTACCAGGATAGGTAATAGCTGATGCATGTAGTGTGGGACAGAGACAGAGAGAGAGACTGTGTTGGTATTGCTGCTACTGAAATGTATTCTCTGTCTCTCTCTGTGCACAATGATCAAGCTGCTGCTTCTTACATGCTTGCCAAAGCAATGTAACAACGTGCAAATTTGAAGCCATTGATAGTGCTTTTTCAGACACATTCCATCCTGTTACGTTTAATCCTGGATTTTCCATTGTTTGAAATTTTGGTTCACAGTTAAGAAGGCTGCCTCTCTTGCTGGGGTCTGAGTGATAAGCCTTTCCATTTCAACTTTCCCTCTCAAAAGGTGTCACTGTGTGTCAAGTACATAATGAAAATGAAGATGTAAAGAATTCCTGTGGTTCATATTCTCCCTCTGAAGTCTGCAAACAGTTGACAGTATTTATGCGATTTGAGTATATGGGGTGAATCACCTACAACTTGCACCACAAATACTGCCAAACTGGTAAGTGCTTTCGATATGTGGTTTTCATGGATTGGTAGTCAGGGGCCCATATTATTAACCAATAAACATATAGTAATAATACTTAGAAAGTGTAATGTTTGTGCAAACATACACTTTTGTAAATGGAAGAATACCTATTGACATTAAAAAACTAAAAGCAGGGTAAATTAGAATGTCAGTGGTGTTTTTTTGCAGGATTCTAGTATGAGTCATTTACAATATATCATATTTTGAAAAGTTTTCAGACTGACACTAGTTTCATGCTATGCAACCTGTATAGTTGCTATGTGCAGTGTTGTTGTTTGCTGACAGTGTGCTTGTGTGTTCCTTCAGTGCATTGCAACTTGCTAGTCAGTTAGTGTGTGACAGTCCAAGCAGTAGGTCATGAGCAACCAATGGGATTTACGAGTGCAGAAAAAGCCGACATGCTCTTGATTTATAGAGAGTGTAGTAAGAATACAGTTCATTCTTGTTTGGTGTATGCAGCAAGATATCCTGATAGTCATCAACCATCTTAGCAATTGCTTATTATCCTTTTCAGCCAATCACATGAAAGTGATAGTGTAACACCCAGACAACATTAAGAGAATCAAACAAGTGATGACAGAGGAGGCAGAAATTAATGTTCATTTTGCTATTGCAGTTGATCCACGCATTAGTGCCTGTGCAATGGCATGGCAAAGTGGCATGAGTCACACAAGTGTCATATTCATTCTTCATCTACATAGGTTCCATCCCCATCACATCTCTCTCAATGAAGAGCTACATGGAAACATTTATGAGAATCATGTTAACCTCTATACATGGGCATTAAGACATGTTACTCATAATGTACTGTGTATCCTGTTTGTTGATGAAGCCACATTTACCAGTCATGGCCAAGTAAACTGCCAAAACATGCACTATTGGTCTGCTGAAAATGCCCATTGGTTTCGGCAGGTGGAACGTCAGTCTCTATGGAGTATAAATGTGTGGTGTGGGACAGTAAACCATTGGCTCATATGCCCAGTTTACATAGTTGAAACACTAAATACTCACAAGTACCACAGCCTTATGATAGACCATCTTCTACAGATGCTTGAGGACATTCCTCTGCAGACTAGGAGGAACCTTTGATTCAACATGAGGGCTGTCCAGCTCATAGCACATGAAGTACTACAGCATGTTTTCATGAATTTGTTTCGAAATCATTGGATTGGATGCAGAGGACCCGTACCATGGCAAGCCTGTTCCCTGTATTTGATACCTCTAGATTTTTTTTTTCCTGTGTGTAAATCTGAAAGATGTTGTCTATAAGGACCATCTTTGTTGTTGTTGTTGTTGTTGTGGTCTTCAGTCCTTAGACTGGTTTGATGCAGCTCTCCATGCTACTCTATCCTGTGCAAGCTTCTTCATCTCCCAGTACCTACTGCAACCTAACTCCTCCTGAATCTGCTTAGTGTAGTCATCTCTTGGTCTCCCTCTACGATTTTTACCCTCCACACTGCCCTCCAATACTAAATTGGTGATACCTTGATGCCTCAGAACAACTATACCCAACAATATGTAACAGCATATTATTGCAGCCTGCTTGGAGATCTCCTCTGTAATGCTAGTATGTGTGCAATGGTCATTCCATACTAGACTGGAGACTTGTATTGCCACTGCTGGTGGTCATTGTGAACACAAACTGTGATGGTCAGTTGTCTTGTTACAGGTCAGATTCCACATAACTACTGAATGCATTAATGTTGTTCTTTAGGGTGTGCTACCACAGGTATTGTATACTTGTTGGTGTGGAAACGTTCCAAAATATGATACCCCTTAAATGACTCTCCCTAGAATCCTGCAATAAACACCACTGACATCCAAATTTGCCCTACTTTTAGTTTTTTAATGTCGGTTGGCTCAGTTCAATTAAAGAAAAGGTCTATGTTTGCACAAAAATACACTTTCTAAGTATTATTACAATCTGTTTTCATATTTCTGCAATATTTTTCGTTCACGTTTTAGGTGCTTCACCTTGCATAAACAATTTAAGATGCAATCATCTCCTTTATTTCTCCGACTGCAGCAGTTCTGCTTTCATCATTAAGATTCACAAGTAATTAAATAACTATGTGATTTCCATTTACTTGCCTAAAAAAAAGTTAGTTTATCACATTAATACTTTCACTTATTTCAGACAAACATGAGGGTTACAGTCAGCTGTTCTTTCATGAGTATAACAAAAAAATGGTTCAAATGGCTCTGAGCACTATGGGACTTAACATCTGTGGTCATCAGTCCCCTAGAACTTAGAACTACTTAAACCTAACTAACCTAAGGACATGACACACATCCATGCCCGAGGCAGGATTCGAACCAGCTACTGTAGCAGTCGCGCGGCTCCGGACTGAGCGCCTAGAACCGCTAGACCACCGCGGCCGGCTATAACAACTGGGTCTCGTCTTTATTACTAAATGGCTAAAGTGGTGCACATTTTATGATTCCTATTGCAGCTTGCATACTTAACAGCTTCCTGGGGCAACAAAAATTTGATTTTCAGTACTTCACATAATTATTAGCTGAATTTAAAAAAAAATTGAAACACTGTCATAATATACTGATTAAAAGGTATAATCTTAAGTTAAACCTTTAGCACAGTAGTTCAGATATTACAGTTAGAAACTGTGTATATTCTTTAGGCCACATAACACACAGTGCACAAATTACCCAACTATATTCACCCAGTATTCAAGAACAAGAGCACTTGGCATCTTCCAACAAACTTTATTCATAGTTTCTAACATTTTTGATATTTCCTTTTGCTGACACTCCACACACAGTAATGAAAGATTAAAAATTTATTACTCCTATGTTTTCACTGTTCATGCAACAAAACTTCAGCACCAAGCATGATGTTTTAATTTGTTTATCCTCGATTGCTAGCTCTATTAACAACACATTATGCAGGCAATATCAACATACACCACTGAATGTACCTGAAAAACTGTATCATTGTACAATGCATGTTTCAGGAGATATCTCATAAATGTTTAGATACCTGGGAAACTATCCTTTCTTAAAACAGAGTGCAAATTACGCAGACAATACTCATCTAACATTCGATAAGATAGCAGTTAATGATGTCAACAATTCACAATTCATTCAAGTGATAAATAACCAAAACAACTACTGTGAGAAGTTTTATTGATCTTGTATTAGTTCAAAACTAGTTACGTGACTGTAAAGTCATATCCTCATAAGCCAAACAACTGATCTAAACAAGATGCAACAAACCTTTCATAAAACTACATAGGCTAAACTATATAAAAAAATTTAATTACAGGGCACCCAATCTTCATTCCTTCACAACCTCAACACCTTCTCTCCCATCTGCTTCACATGGTCCTTCTTAACCCAGTGCGCCACCTTCCTAGATGTTGACCTCCTCCTCTTGGATGGCTCCCTCCACATCTCCGTACACAGTAAACCCACCAACCACCAATACTACCTGTATTTTGACAGCTGTCATCTCTTGCAAACCAAAAAATCCCTCCCACGCAGCCTGGCCACCTGGGGATGGTGTATCTCCAGTGACAAAAACTTCCTTTCTCAGTATGCTGAGGGTCTCATCAAGGCCTTAACAGACTGTCACTATCCCCCAGATCTAGTCCACAAGCATATCTTTTGTCCTATTTCATCTCACACACCCAAGCACCAGACACAAAGGAGTGTTCCCTTCATCACCCAGTATCACCCTACATGAAACAATTGAACGACAGCCTTCACCATGGCTTTGATTACCTATTGTCATGCCCTGAAATGAGGGACATCCTACAAGAGATACTTCCTCCCCTCCTAAAGTGGTGTTCTGTCCGCCATCCAACCTCCACAACATCCTAGTACATCCCTATGTCACCCACAATCCAAACCCATCGCCACAAGAATCACATCCCTGTGGAAGACCCAGGTGCGAAACCTGCCTAATCCACCCATCCAGCACTTCCTATTGCTGTCCTGCCACCAGTTTATCCTATTGCTTGAGAGACCAGACCACCTGTGAAAGCAGCCATGTCATTTATCATCTCTGCTGCAATCATTTCACAACTTTTTATATTCATATGATTACCAACCAGCCCTCCACCAGGGGAAATGGCCACTGCCAATCTGTGACTGAGAGAAAGTAGACCAACCTGTGCCACAACATGCAGCTGAACATAACACACTCAGTATCAGTGGCTGCTTGACTACCTGAACCATCTGGATCCTTCCCTCCACCACCAGCTTTTCTGAACTGCACAGATGGGAGTTATTCTGACAAAACATTCAGTGCTCGTGTAATTGTCCCGGCCTCAACCTACATTAAGGTACTGTGTCCGCCTCCCCCCCCCCCCCCAACCAAACATTTTCCACCCCATCTGTCCTATCATCTACTCCCCACTCTCATCTCCCACCCTGTTTATTTGCAGCTCTCTGCCAATGTATCTGCCTGTCTTTCGCCACTCCTCTCCTGTTTTCCTCTTTTTCTACCTACCTCCCTGCCACACAATCTCCTGATGCTGTGCCTGTTGGCAGCATAGTTCTTGCGCACTCCACGAGACACTGTTCATCTCTCACCCCACCCATACACTACTATCCTTTCCCCTTTGCCACCCCATCCAGATTGCTGCTTGCACCCATTTGGTAGTTGCATTCTCGCCCGAAATGCTAGAGTTGTCGGTCGTGTGTGCATGTGGTGTGCTTACTATGTGTGTGTAAGTTTTATGTAAGTGTCTTTTAATTGTACCTGTCTGCCAACTGATTCTTCTTTACAGTAAGTATCAACCTGTCTTTTGCTATATTGTTGACATTCCTACCTGGAGTTTACATTATTTGATAGACAATAGACCTTTTTTAGACACAGAAACCATTCCTCAATAAAACGCAAATGTCTCCTATCCTCATGCTATCATAGTGTAAAAATGCAACTGTGAAACACACGAAAGTGGATTATGTGCAAGATGTAACCCAGAAGTAACAGGGCTGCTAAGGACTCAGTGGTATTATGAAAGTATCCTCGTGGTAAATGATGATTACTCAAGGAAAATTTAGAATTTATTTTAAAACCCCCAATGATAAAGAATGCTACAGAAACAGTGGTGTGAAAAGGCATGTGGAGTTGCATAGCCCATAGTATAGCATGTACTGGCAACTTGAGTAATACATGGAAATGCCACTTAGTCATGCATGCATGGAATGGGATTAGTCAAGTCATAGTCACAATAATCCTAAGATGAGGTGAAGTGTCAGTTTAACCCGAATTAAAAGTATCCACTAGCAAAGAGGTAGTGGAAGAGCAGTACCATAAAATGCTGATACAGAAAAGATAACAAAAATCATGTAAATTCTCCAAATACTAACAGTAGACTATTTGTACAGACTAATATTTACAGTGACATACCTACTGGTCGAAAGATAAGCAGCAGAGTAACAAATACACGTTGTCAATAAAAACACATTACTGAAACAGGTTGTCTCCTAATAAAATGAAATAATAGGTCTGTGTCCATCCCAACTGTCCTGAGGACTTCAAAGTAAATAAACTAATTCTGAACCAATAGCCAATCAGTAAATCTTCTCACAGCAGCTGTTTCAATTATTTATCATTCAAATCGATTTCAATAAATTGTAAACATAATTTGAAACTTTTTCTAGTTTTAGGGTTTTACATGCTTAAAACCAAATATTTAACACATTAATTTATTTTTAAAAAAACTAGATGTTTAAAATTGTTTCTGTAGATGGGAGTTCAATCCTTTGAAGAATGATGGGTGGTGCAGGCCCGGGGCAGAGAGTGGATATTAGTGGTTTGGTACTAACTGTTAGCAGCTTTCAGTTTCTACATTCAGTATTTATGTGTCTATTGTCTTTGATATCCATGGAAATATAAAGGAATGGAATACTGAGGCCCCTCTTGGCTCTCTGTCCAGCACTGGTAGCTCCATGTGGCAACTGCTTTGATCTCAGGATATTGGCCGATTTACTCTCTCCACCACACTTCATCTGAGGAGCACATAATACAAAATATCAACATTACTAAGCAACTATTCCAGGACCCAGAACCTGATTCCAGTTGCGGGTTGACTATCTAACTGCTTCCAGTGGCAACAAAATTTTGATTTTAATTTAAAAACTTAAAATGCGGTCATAATCTACTCACTAAGAGGTACAATGTTTGTTTGTTTGTTTGTTTGTGTGGGCACATGTGTGCTTGTGCACTGTGACAGTGTAACTAATGGCTTGCAAGTACCTGGACTTTATTAATTTAGTATTTGAGAATGAGACCACTTAACAACTTCCTATAAACTTTACACATAGTTTCAAATCAGTAAAAAAACTGACACCTCCACAATATGGAGGAAGGAAAAAACTTTATCACTTACTACATTTTTGCTTTTCATGCCATCAAACTTCAGCAGCAGACAAGACAATTTAATTTATTACTTATTTACTACCAATTGCATTTGCAATACAGTTTGCAGGCAATATCAACATATCCCACTTAATGTACCTGGAAAATTATATCATTGTGCAACACCATAGTCCAGGAGATATGACATCATACACATTTGAATGCATGGAAAACTAGCATTTGCTTAAACAGTTTGCCAACAGTTTCTGCATTCAGGAGACACAATGACATAAACATTAGGAAGCCTGAAAAATTTGCTTTTGCTTAAAATAGACTGCAAATTTCCCATATTATATTCATAAAGTGTTTCATAATGAGAGGTTATAGCGACTTCCAATCAACTTTAAGCATTATTTCAAACATTTCCTAACACTTTTTCTCTCTTACATTTTAATGTCAGATATTTAACACATAAAGTAATCAGACATTTGGAGCTGTTTTATGCAAATGAGTTTGCTCTTTGAAGAATCTGAGCTTTAGTAGTTAAAACAGAAAGCAAGTACTGGAATATATCTACATATAAGTAACAGCACTTTCCTGACTACTTGAACATTTTTGTCCTTTTCAGTTACTAGTAAACTGCACAATAAAGTTGGCTTAACACATAACTGATCATTTTTAGATGGCCAGGGAAGAGGAAGTTTTGCACCTCTAACGCATATGTGAAACTTTCAAAAATTCAATTGTGCTTAATTCTATCTCCCCCACCCCCCTCGTGTCCTCTCTCTCTCTCTCTCTCTCTCTCTCTCTCTCTCTCTCTCTCTCTCTCTCTCTCTCTCTCTCTCTCTCTCTTTGCAAAAGGTTCATAATAGTGGCCAGCAATTCTGTCTTATAACGTATCAATAATTTAGCTTTACACAGAAATGTTTTATTGCTGTATTTTTTGGTTGTGGCAGCTGGTAGCACTTGTGCAGGTGCTGTCCATGGACGGGAGTGTATGATTGAAAGCAGGCTGGGATGGCTTGAAGTGTTCACAGCCATGCCCATTCCTCACTTACAGGAAGGGCTGTAGCCAACAGTGTGACTGCCAGAATGACTCACTGTACTCCCCCGTCGACAGGGCATGCATCTGTGCCCCATGTCTGTACGGGTTTCGGCTGGCTGTTGGAGCACATTTCAGTCAGCTTTCTCACATCTTACATGCTTACATTGATATTCTGGGTATGCTGAGTGGTTCAGCTGTCAGAGTAATATCGAGTGTCATGCGTGTTTGTAAAAGCGCAGTCAAATCTCTTGTTGTTGAGGTTTTCACTCAAACAACTGGCTTGATACATCTCTTTGTGCTATTCTATGTAGTGCAAACTTCTTTATCTGTGCATAACTACATCCACTTGAAAATGATTACTATACTGAGTCTTTATAACTTTCTAGAATTATAAATCCCCTATCCCATCTACCACCCCTCCCTCAGCTGTGCCTCTTAATTACCAGATTAATGATTTCATGATGCATCAGGTTGTGTTCTATCACCTGATTCCATCTTTCAGTCAAATTATGCTATAAATTTCTTTTCTCATTGCTTTCTTTCAGTGCCTCTTCATTAACTGCTTAGCCAACCCATTAATTTTTAGTTTTCTTCTATACATAACATTTTGAAATCTTCTGTTATCGTCTTGTCTGTACTCTTTATTGTCTACCCATTTAAGGGATCTTAACACTCAGCACTGTGACCTATAGAACACCAATTTAGATTTTCCCGATGACAACATCCTTCTGAGTAGACTCCAACTGTAGATATAAATGAGGAACTATCTTCAGAACATTTTAATCAAGAGGATGCATCATCATAAAATTATATAGTAGAATTATATGTCCAAATATGAAGGTGAATTAGAAAGTCTTTGACCCTATTTTTGATAAGTCAAAATAAATTACATACAGATAATTGCAAATACCTGTATTTTTCTGCATACCTTATCCTAATTTTCCACATAGGTGCTACACTGTTTCAGATTTTTGTCCGAGTGTGACATTAAATTTGAGATGCCCCTGCGGTTGAATTTGTGTGGCTGTCTGTGGAACCACTGTTGCACTGCTGTCTAGGCTTCGTCATTCCACCTGAATCATTCCCTTGCCAGGAACTTCTTCAGCAGACTGAGAGCATCAAAATTGCCGAGGGCAAAGTTCAGATTGTATGGCGGGTGGTCCAGACTATCCCTCTAAATGACTGGAGGTAGTCAGCAGTTCTAATTGCCACATGTGGCCTCACATTATTGTGGAGAATAATCACATTGTACACATTGAGAATCCCTCAGCATTTCTTTTTCCTCCTGATGGCAGTCTGGAGATATGACAGTGTGGAATAAACTCTCTCATCACTGACATTTGCACCTAGTGGCATGAAATCCAGCAGGAGTTACCCACAGTGCTTTCAGAAGACCATTAACATCACTTTCCCAACAGATGGCACTGAACAGAGTTTTTTTGTCACAGGCAATCCTGGACTTTTTTTGCCATGCTCTATTGCCTGTGAAATGCAGTGTCCACATTTCATCACCAGTAACAATGTGGCCCAGGAAACTGTCACTCATCTCAACATACCACTGCAGATGATTCAGTGAAGCAATCATTCAATTACTTTTCATCATGTCATCCAAATGCTTAGGCTCCTACTGACACTAAACTTTCCAATGACCCATGAACAATGTTGTAAACACTCCCATATGAAATGGTAAGCTCCCAGAAACTTCCTTGAGGTGTATATGCTGATACACTTCCACCATTGCATCCACAGGGAAAATCTCATCAGTCAGTCACAAACACTGCTACATCGAATACTTACTGTCATACAAGTCTTCATCGACTTCCCACATTCATGTACTCACACCACCACCACTGCCATCCATTCTCCTCCTCCTCCTCCTCCTCCTCCTCCTCCTCCTCCTCCTCAAACTTCTCAAAGCAAGACATCTTTCCCCATACATGGGCTGCATTTCTCTGTTAATTTCAGTGTCATCCCTTGCTCCAAAGGAAATTAATTGTTCATATACCAAGGCTGTGTGAAGCTCAACTGCTGTCTTCAGTCACTAACAGGAGCACTGTACCATGGAGCTTCCAGTGGACAAGGCTGATTTGGTCCAGGAAAGGTCCACCACTGGGAGTGGTTAAGCTGACTTCACATTGAGAGCTGTAATTTGTCAAAAAAAAAAAAGGAGTGTGGGGGGGGGGGGGCAAAAATTACCAATTCATCTTTGTAAATACAGTACTGTAGTTTCCCCTTGCTTTAAGCCATTAGCATTACTAACAAAGCAGGCCCCTGTTGGGCGATGTTAGAAGGCCTGATCAGTCAATTATCCAGACTCTTGCCCCTGTAGCTGCTGAAAAGGCAGATGCTTTTACCCGGGAGCTTCAGATTAGTCTGGGTTCTCTACAGATAACCGTCAATTGCAGTTGTCAACAGGACTTCTTAAAAAAATCTGGAATTCAGTTTTATTCAGTTAGTCTTGCTACATCAAAGATAATGTCCTAACTCTCAACCAAGAAATCAAAACTGCATGTATGTAATGTGTTATATGAAGTTCTGTGTTTATTAAGTGGCACTCTTTTCTGGTAGTGGAAGTTACTCTCAAGTTTTCTGCAGCTTAGTGAGTCTTCTGCTACCGAACACCTCTCTCCTAAGTTCATCATAGGCAACAACTCAGAAATAGATGAGACTGCTTGTAAGAAACTATTTGAGAATTGTCCATCTAATTACAAGATTCTAGACTAGATTATGGTAAGATTTATCAATCCTAGGAAAACCTTTAAAAAAAAAGAGGAAAACACTTTTGTGATGAATTACATTCTCCCAGAAAAGCTCTGATGTTGCGTAGGCTCTTGGATTTCTTTGCAAGTCTGTATCCTGATGAGCAAAACATTGAGATTCATATATGTTGTATCATTTGAAATAAATTTCAGTTGACTTTTCACATTAAGAAATTGTTTTCTTATATGACAGAAAATCCAGGATGGAATGTAACACCGTGTGTGTGTGTGTGTGTGTGTGTGTGTGTGTGTGTGTGTGTGTGTGTGTGTGTGTGTGCGCGTGTGTGTGTGTGTGTGTGTGTGTGTGTGTGTGTGTGTGTGTGTGTGTGTGTTTTTCTGTTGTCCCTATCTGCAGCTCGACAACTCGTCTTTTGCAGCTATGTTGTTCTGATTTTAATAAATCATTAAAAAATCTGAATTCCAAGTTTAACAAGACTGCTGACTTTCAACAAAGCATCTAATTAACTTCAGACAAGAACTCATTACATGTCTAGTCAATCAGAGAAATAACACCAGAGTGTCTCTGTAATTAGTTAATTGCTTGTTAGCAAAGTCCAGACAGAAGTTCAGCATTCCACAGTCAGAAATCAAAGACTGTGTGTTACGTAGAAATTTTAGTTAATGTTTTCGTGACTTGCATATCACCATGCTCATCTCATCTTGTTTGAAAAATATTATTTCATTGGAACATCATTCATAGAAATGTGAATACTAAAGCTATGATGTTACATTCTTCAGTCCATTTGAGATGGAATGTAAGCTCCATCAAAGTAATTGCTTTTTTGATAATAAGTTTTCTACTTAAATTTAATTCCTTTCCACTTTTTTTGGAACCTGCTGCTTTGGTCTCTCTCTGCCACTGCCATTTCATCATTTGCCATTGTTGGTGATCTAATTATCAACAATGCTAATAATTCCCATCTTTTTTTACTCCCATACTGCTTCTTTCAGTTTCTCTACATTATTGATGACTTACTGACTGATTTATTTTTCATTGTTAACTGATCAAGTTTTTTGTACCACAACTGTCAGCATTTTGATTTACCTCTCACCAAAATCCTTTCTCCTTTCCTTTTCTGAGTGAAACAGCAATTTTCATTTTCTGTTAATGTATATGACTGTGAGAACTGGGTAAGGATTAGTTTTTCTATATTTTCTTTCATTATAGTTTTTGTTTAAAGATCGTTTTCTAAAGAGTGATTTAACGATTTATTCAGTCTTAGGGTAGTAGCTTGTTAGTCTTTTAACTTTTAGTAGCTTTTAAAAAAATTACAATGAAATTACAATGAAATGAAAATCTCTAGCCGCATACAGGCATTGATATAAGTCAACAGGGACAGTTGAAAATGTGTGCCCAAAATTGTAAGTAAATTTCATACAAAGAAAGATGTTAAACTTCAGCAACTATTAAGATATAAAGTTTTAGATTGTACTATGTGGTTTAATTGGATGTGTTCTTTATCCAGCCACTGCAATAAAAAATAATGCAGTACATGAAAAAGTCTACAAAAATAAAATTTTGTGGCAATGTGGCAAAAGTAAGATGTTTATTTCACATAATATTTAATGTTTAATGAATAACTTGCTTTGTATTTCACTCAATGCACAAACTTTCATCTTTACCACATTGAAAATAAAGTGAGTCAAGTGTTATCATTTAAATAAACTCTTCGTGTTCAGCCTGTTTGGAGGCTGGTGAAGTATGTCAATTCTCTCTGATTATATAAAGTGTCATCAAGAAATTTCCATTTAAAGGCCATACTATCCAGAACAACAAGGCAGAATCACTGTGAGCATTGAAGCTATCTTCCCTCTGAGTCACTAGGCTGAAGCTGTCTGATTGGTAAAACGTGTCATGGTGCATGAAGAAATCCATAGCTGCCTTCTGCATGTTGTCATTTGATTGAATTCAATGACCCTTCAAGTCATTTTCAAGCAATTGAAAGTATGATGATTGCATTGTGGGAGATGTGGACTGTAGGGCAGATGTTCAAATGTCTCCCATTCGAGTTGGCATAACTTCCATGTTATGTTATTTGTTACCAGTGTCCTGTGTCAAATCAAGACCAACATAACTTGGCGCACCATTCCACAACAATGGTTTTCAATGGACATGCTGTCCTATACAAATTATTCATTCTGTGATGGATATCAACTGGTGTTTGTCCTTTGACAGCCAAGAAAGGAATAACAGCACTATTTGGACAGACATGCTAATTACATCACCACACCAATCCCTTGCCTACATACTGGTGCTTATATACTCGCAGTGGAGTCACACTATGTTGCATATATGCTGTAATAATACCCTCAAATGGAGACTTTTTGATTGCCATTTACATGTTTTGTACACATATTAGGTATTATACTAGAGTTTATGAAAACAGAGTACTTCTTAGCCGGTTCTGACCTTCTTGAGGATTGAACATTGTTGAAAACTTGCTGAATGGAATGGAACATATATTGGCTATGTTTTCTGCTCAGCTAATTTTGGATCGTATCTTTTATGCTTCATTTTACTGAAAAGCATATCTTGATGTTCCAAGACTGAAATAAAATCCTTACAGGCATGCTGTAGATATCTGTAGAATATTTTTAGGGATAGATGTGTACTCTTAATACTCTCTGTAGTGACTGTGAATGCTTTAAAAAAGCTATTTTTAAATTTTCTTCAGGAAACATGCCAACTGTATCATTTTAACATGAGGTATCAGAACATTGCAAATGTGTTAAGACCCTAGGAGGCTGTTTCTCACATAGCAGTTTTGGCTTTTAAGCTTTCTTCTAATCATTTGTATGATGGTATAGATAATTTTGATAAATGATTTTAAAATATTTTCACACTGCCGCCATATTGCAAATAACAACTTCAATGAAAGTGCAAGCTTAAGGCTCTCTCTCTTAAAAGTGTGCAATATGAAACTTGTGCTCTGATAAAATTAAGACTTTCTGTATTTGCTGGTAATATATGTGTATATTCAAAGCTTTATGGAAAGGAATGGTATATTATAACTTGCATTGTTCAAAAGCAATAAGCAAGTCAACACAGATAACAGCATAGGAGGAAGAGAGATAAATGCTTATTCTGCTAGCAACTAATGCAGTTTTGTGATAGGATGGTGATATAGCAGTTACAAAACTGCTTATTGTACAGCTATCATAGGGGATGAGCATCAGTCTGTTTCACATAAACTAGGTTAGTGGGTTTAAATTTCAAAAAGGCAGTGAAACTCCCAGAAACGTGGCTAATGACACATTATGGGAAAAACAAATAAGACTTCATACAGTGAGGGAATGCTGAAAATTAATGCCTCCAAATTTTTTTGGGAAAACTCTTAACTCTGTTTTTAGACAAAACAAAGGTTATCATCATTCTGCATCTTTATTCTTTATGTTTATGTATTTATTTATCAATGAAGTCGCCTTGCTGACGAACACATTTCTCCCATCAAGACACCAGGTTGTTGATACCATCACCGTAGAATGTTCAATTTTGTTGGCAGAGCCACAACCTCACCTCTGTTTGCACCACTTAATCACTATCAAGCTGAAGTTCTCGAAGGTATTCTTAAAGTTTTGGAAAAGGGTGAAAATTAGATAGAGCCAAGTCACAGCTGTATGGGGGTGAAATAAATGTCTGTAGCTTCATCATAAGTTGCACTGAGAAGTATCTATTTTTTATTTATTTACAGTGGCTAATTTCAGTCACCTGTGTCCATTTTCAAACCATTCATGCTGTAAGTGTGACAGATACAGGCAATAGCCCATATATAGAAACTGCTCCTGTAGTAATCATAGCAGTATATGGCTGACATTAGATAACTCTAATGTGCATCATGTGTGGTGTAACTTGCCATTGTTAAGTCGCCCATATACCACTGCAGGAGCAGTTTCTGTACATGGGATATTACTTGTATTTTCCACACTTACAAAACAGATGGTTTGAAAATGGACATAGGTATCCAAAACTAGTCACCATCAAGAAATAAAAATAATAGATTCTTCTAAATGTGACTCACGATGAAGCTACAGCCATTTATTTCAATTACAAGACAAGTTTTGGACCTACTTTTCACCTGCAATATGCTGCATTTTTATATGTATTGGGGGATGATCAATGACAGTGAACTCAAAGTGCTGGATTCTTGTAGATGTTGCAGTGCTCGTGTGTGGTCTGGCATTGCCATGCTGAAGGAGAGGGTGCTCCATGTGTGAATGACTTTGAATTTGAATCTATACTATACTACACTGTTCCAGACAGCCTGACATATTTACATTACTCAGCATAACATTAAATGCTAATTCAGAGCCCTCTAGTGGCAGAGGACTAAAAAATTGTGGACATGAAGGATTAAGATGGATGTTAATAACATTAGTTTCATTTAAAAACGTTTCAGCGTTTTCACATAAAATTTTAGATCTATTTCTCTTCAACATGCTTTCATATTTAAAATACAGGAAAGTGGACAGAAGATTGAAAATTGTCTTACTCATGAAATATAGTAAAAAATGACAAATACCTTGATAAAATCAAACAGTGGGAAGTCCAGGTTGGAATAACAATAATATGGAAAAGATAGATTGGTTGCCACTTACCATATAGAGGTGGTGTTGAGTCACAGACAGGCACAATGAAGAAAACTGCTAAAATATTTAAGGGGATCTCAAAAGCCCTATCTTTCCAATGTTAAAATAGTGCTCATAAATTGTTTTTTCTCAGAAAGCATTTGAGCTAGGAAGTCGAAATTTTTACAGGTTATTTATTGGAGTACTGGCTAAAATTTAACACTTGACTTAACTTGACTTAATTCCTTTGGCCCCTATGGGGGCATAGAGCATCCAGGAGAACTCGCCATCCTTCTCTGTCTTTGGCCATTTGCCTCAATTCTGCCCAGGTCTTGCCAACTCTTTTTGCTTCCCCTTCCACTGTCCTCTTCCATGTGCCCCTTGGTTTTCCTCTCTTCCTTGTTCCCTGGGGATTCCATTCCAATGCCTTTTTCTCGATGGCCCTATCTGGTTTTCTTAAGGTGTGCCCCAATCATCCCCACTTTCTCTCTCGTATCTGGTCTTCTATAGATATCTGGTTTGTTATTCGCCAGAGCTCCTCATTACAAATTTTTTCTGGTCACCAGATATTCATGATGTGTCGAAGACATCTATTTATGAATCTTTGTAACTGGGATGTTATCTTTTTATCCATTTCCCAGCTTTCACTGGCATACAGAAGGACAACCTTCACATTTGTATTAAAAATACGGATTTTTTTTTTTGTACGTGATATTTCTATTTTTATATATTGGATACAATTGTATGAAGGTAGCATTTGCCTTTTTAAAGCAGTTTTTCACGTCATCTCCAGCTCCACCATCTTCCGCCACTATACTACCCAGATACAGGAATGAGTTGACAGTCTCCACCCGCTGCTCACCTATTAACAATGGCACCTCCATGTTCCCTGAATTTACTCTCATTTCCTTTGTTTTGCCTATATTTGTCTTGAGGCCAGCAGTCTCTGCTGCTTCTTTCAGCAAGTTTAACTTAGCTTGCATATCAGTCAGCCTTGGAGCTAGTAAAACTATGTCGTCTGCAAAATCCAAATCCTCCAGATGTTTGTGGATTCCCCACTGGATCCCTTGTCTCCTGCCTGCTGTGCCTCTTCTCATAAAAGAGTCTAGAACGAGTAGAAAAAGTGTTGGTGACAAAACGCAACCCTGACGGACTCCAGTTGTTACTTTTATGGGCTCTGTCATATTTCCCTTGTGGAGTACGCAGCATTTGTAGCCATCATATAGATCTTTTATGATGTTTAAAATCTTCTGTGGTATGCCATACTTCCGCAATACCTGCCAGAGCACTTTATGTTTCACGGAATTGAAGGCCTTTTGAAAATCAATGAATGCCAGGTACACGGTAGCTTGGAAATCTTTGTTTTGCTCTAAAATGATCCTAAGAGTGTTAAGAAGATCAACACAACTGCGTTGTGCCCTAAAACCGGCCTGTTCTTTATGCAGTCGCTTTTCAAGGGATTCTTTAATTCTGTTTAAAATAAGTCTGGTGAGGACCTTACTGGGCACTGACAACAATGTAATACCACGCCAGTTGTTACAGTCTGACAAATTTCCCTTTTTTGGGAGCTTTACCACCAAACCATTTTTCCACTCATTTGGAGATTTCTCTTCAAGCCAAATATGCTTCAGCAAAGGATGGAGCATTTTAATAGTACTTTCAATATCAGCTTTTAAGAGCCCCTGTGCTATATTGTCTAGGTCTGGAGCCTTTGTATTTTTTAATGTTTTCAAGGCAATCCTAATTTCGTCCATTGTGGGGCAATGCAAATTTATATCTTGATCTTCTTCGACTTCCTCTGGAGCATCTCTTACTTGTTCCTCTTGGTTGTCTTCACAATTTAACAGTTCCCTGAAGTGCTCCTCCCATCTCTGTAGCTGTGCCTGTTGAGTTGTAAGCATCACCCCATCCTTGTTGTTAACTGGTCCTTCATGTCTGAAGTTCTTCATTGACAACCGTTTGGTAATATTGTAGAGCTCTTTCATATTTCCTTGTCTTGCTGCCTCTTCTGCTAATTTTGCTTGCTCATCTATCCATTTCCTTTTATCTCAATGTAGCAATGTTTTCACTTTTTTGTTCGCCTCCATGTATTCTTTATGCGCTTCGCTCTTCTGCGCTCTTGTCTTACAAAAATTTAACTTAAGTTTTAGTTCTTTCCTGTGGCTGATTTCATTCCACGTAGCATTGGAGATCCATTCCTTCCTTTGATGTGCCTTAAATCCTAAGATTTTTTCTCCCACATGTAAATAACTGTTTTTGATTTTTTGCCAGCATGTTTCAATTCCCTGTTCCATAAATTTTTCTTCAGAGAGGACCTGTAATCTGCTTTGCAGTTCAAGGGCAAATGTTTCTTTGATCTGTTGGTCTTTTAATCTTGCTACATCTATTTTCTTGCACCTGTGATTGAGCTTGGTTCTATTTGCCACTATCTTCAGTCTGAATTCCACCAAAACTAGGTGGTGGTCACTTCCAACGTCTGCCCCTCTTCTATTTCTGACATCTAACAGAGAGTGTCGGAACTTGCGGCTTATGACTATGTGGTCTAATTGATTCTTGGTAACATGGTCTGGAGAAACCCATGTTATCTTATGGCGGTTATAATGTGGAAACAATGTGCCTCCAATGACTAGGTCATGTTCAGTGCATGTGTCTATCCACATTTCACCATTTACATTCCTGATCCCCATTCCATGCACACCCATGATATGTTCAAGCCCTTCATTTTCTGAACCAACTTTTGCATTCAAGTCACCCATTAAAATTTTTATGTCCCTGGAATTTGTTTGTCTAAGGACTCCATTAAGCTCTGTATAAAATGCATCTTTTAAATCTCCTTTAGGTATTTCAATAGGTGCATAGCATTGAATTACAGTGACATATCGCACATTTGTTTTAAAGCGTGCAGTTATTATCTGTTCTGAGACTGGTTTCCACTCC
The DNA here is from genome assembly GCF_021461385.2 of Schistocerca piceifrons. Classification (NCBI taxonomy): domain Eukaryota; kingdom Metazoa; phylum Arthropoda; class Insecta; order Orthoptera; family Acrididae; genus Schistocerca; species Schistocerca piceifrons. Next base: position 308,056,516 of record NC_060145.1, on the reverse strand, counting down.
AGTAAGTTTTTCTTGCTGCTTTTAGATAGTAAGAGACCTACACCATTCCCATGCATTGCTTCCTCACCTGTCTGACCCACATACAGCAACACTCCACCATTTTGTGTTTGGAATTCCCCAGATTCTGGCCACCTTACTTCACTTAGTCCCAGTATATCTAGTTGATAATTCTCCATCTCTTTTTCAACCTGTCTTAGTCTCCCTGCCTCTCTCAACGTCCATACATTCCAAAAACAGATACGGGTTTTCCTTTCCAGGCCAAAGGTCATATCCTTAAGATCCATCTGGCTGTTTCTCCTTTTAGTTTCTGTGATATGTGTTTTTTGGTGGTACGGGTTATCAGCCCACAGCCCCCGAGTGTCCTGGTGGGGCTGCCACCTCATGGCCTGGACACCTGCCAAGGTTTTATTTCAGGGCCTTACACCTTAGATAGCTTGTCTTCACCACGACCACAGAACGCTATCCGTCCCTTCGCAGTTAAGGCCTATGTGCATCAACGTTGTCCTGGTTTCCAAGGATCTTCTGCAGTCCACATTAGGGGACTGTGTCTGCTGCCACACAATCACAAGGAGGAAAAGGAAACGAAGGGAGTGTATAGGATGGGACAGAACAGAATAGGATAGGACAGGACAGGACAGGACACTACACAGGACGTTGTGAGACACACTTTGTCTGGATGCTCTACAGAGACCTGTCCAGCTTGGGAGGCCCTGCTGGTAGTTACACCACCGCCGGCATAGCCCTCCACTTCATTGGATCACACAAACCCCCTCACCCACACGGACAGTGTTTCATTAAGGCAGTGTCTCCTGAGGGGGTAAAATTTAACACAGGGCTTTTCAAAAATTGGAATTTAGATTAATTTTGTCTATTGTAATGAAAATTCACTACTTTTTTGTCCCATTTTTCGTTTGTAAATTCAGCAATACACAGGTTTTTGGAAAAATGCTCTGTTAGATTATGCAGAAGGAAATTTGTAACATTTCTTGAAAATTGGAAGCAAATTGGTTTCATATACCCTGAGAAAACATGTAATTTGTATGAAAAATAAAACATTTGGGAATCAAGTAACAAAGTTTGGATTACCTTTTTAGTGCATTCCAAGTCAATAGGATGGATTACCTTCATTTTATTACCATCTTCCTAGCTTCCTCTTCCTCCTTCTCCTGTTTACTCTGGCTTGTATTTCTAGGCTATTAACAGCCCTGTTGGCAGCACAAACATGTTCCTTGTCTAAAGCAAGCATCATTTGTACCATGTTGAAACCTCTCTTCGTTCCCATATTTCAAAATACTTTGCAGTTTACAGTATGGCAATCATTGAAAGTAGCAACAGCATCATGCACACTGCAGTGAAGTGTTTCTGTTCTGACAAACACAGTCTTGAGGATTATTGACCATGTAACACTACTTACACTTTCATTAGGGCTTTGAGTTTTTCGATAAACACACTTTTTCAACAGTCAGATGCTGCTAAGTCCCTGAAAATAGGTTTTATCACCTCTTTTATCACATCAGCAGACTATGTTTATGAGTGTATACTTCACCAGTTCACAGTCTGTTGTTCTTACAGAAACTGTTTCCTCCTTTGGGACACAAGTAATGATGGGAATGTTTTCAGTTAAAAAAATATGAAATGAAAGAGCTCAAACAGCTTTCTTCATTTCATTGACAATGTGCGTGTGTATTTCCTGATAGCAATGCCATAATTGTTCTGAATTTTGTCAAATTACGTTGTCAGTTAACAAACCCTTCCCATCCAACCATTTACCATCACAGAGATTTTTTTTAAAAAAAAAAAAAAAAAAAAAAAAAAAAAAAGAAGAAGAAGAAGAAGCTCTCAGCCATCGGAGTCTTGATCCCATTAATTTCTGCCTGTGTCCAATACATCATTATCATCATCACTGTAGGGCTTCACTTCTTGAATATGTTTGAAACTTTTAGAATCATCATTATCAATGTAATTCATGTATTTCTCTTTACCAAACGCAACAGAACATTGAAATGTACTAGCAATACCAGCCACTTCCATTCCTCCACTGCTGCTACTAAAGTTAGTTGTGCAATAATTTTCATGTCTACCTTTATTTATTTATTTTTTGTGGACACCTACAATATTTAGATATTACTACTACAAACTTACAACTAATGGCAGACAGTACACCATGATGAAATGTGTGTCCCCGTTTATGCCAAGTATCCCCAAATGCTACAGTCAAGTCTCTGTCATGACCATTTTGTATTATTGTTCCTTCCACAGCTTTTGTCATAGATTCTATACAGACATCTTCTACTTCAGGCCCTATAAATCTAGTATAGTTCATAAACATGGTTGAGGGATTTCAAAGGTTCATCATGCCACGAAAAACTGCACCTGAAATTGCACCCTTACCAACTGTATGCAAGGCATAAACAAATCTAATGTTGTGTTCATAGATTTTGCTGCCATTTTCTTCATTTGGAGTTACTGTGACTCTGTTTTAAAAGCTGGTCATTTATGAGCATTTACCATACTTCAGTTCCATTTCACTGGCAAGGCCTACATGATTTCTTATAGATAGTTCCAGACCAACTTCACTACACTGAGTACATCTCACACAGTTTGCAAAAATTCTATTGAGAACTTATTTATCAAATATTTCATTAAAATCTGATTTGCCTGTAAAACATTCATACTTTTGACTAACTGAACCAAGCCTCCTCTGGAAAAGTACTTCCTTTCTCACTTTCATTGCAGTGGGCAGGTGTACCAGCAAGGTTAGGTTCACATGCTTAGTTTTCGTCTTAGACTTTCCAACCTTTCTCATTTTCTTAAAAGTCTTCAGAGAATTTCTAGTCACTTTAGGTTTACCCATAATTAACCTACAATAAAACAGACTCTTCAATGAACAGAGTTCACTATGAATATTTTCAGGATTAAAAAAGAGTAAATGAACATGAAACACATGACAATTGAGCAAATGATATATATTGAACTGTCACAGGTTAGCCACAACATTTATTTCATAACACTTATTTTCTCTCACATCACTAAAATGTATGTCATGAACATGTAGATTCATGAGTGCAATTTAACAGCAGCACAGTGGATCATACCCATTCATAACATATTTCAAACATATTTTAAAAGTAGTTGTAGCCTTTTGAATTGAATAAATTATATACTGATTGAAATGGGGAGCTCTAAGGATTTTTAAAATGCAAAACAGTAAAAACTGAACATTTCATGATTTAGAACCTTTTCTACAAAGTCCTTTCCACTATCAATTTTTCCCAGAATGCTATGCATTTGTTACAGGAAATGCAGAATCCAGGAGTCTGCTTGGTTTCCTTTAATTTAAACAAAAATTATGAAAATGAAAACTCAATCTGTGAGTCTCTGCATAGATTTGTGATCTTTTGGTGACCATCATAACTTACTCTTGAGTCAGAATTATAGTTTTGGATTTTTAGATAATCAGTAAATTTCAGTAATGTGCTCTATATGATACCAACATGAGTGCTGTACATATATTTTCCTGCATGACAATAGAATGACTGAAACTTGAGAAGGGAGTAAAAATCAGGGGAAGGGCAGGTGTTCGAACTTCTGCATGTGCTAAAGCAAAATGGCTTCATGTGGTCTCACTTATCAAGAAAGTATTTGCAGTTGTCACATGATAGATGCTTGTTTCAAATTTCCTTTATTGTTTTTGTTGTTTCTTTCCTGTGATTTGTAGTTTGGCTTTTTGTGTTATTTTGTGTCACTTTCAGCATGAGCTTTCTATCAATTTAGAGCCTGCTGGTCTTATTGATATTGCTTACATGGTAGGACGTAATGAGACTAATGAGGCAACATTGCAGACTGGACCTCTTCAATTTTCTTGTAGGATTTGAAGGTCAGTGCCCACATATAAATTTCCTACAGTGGTATAGTAAAAAAGAAACATCAAAAATCACCTTTGAAGATTTCAGAGTGTTATTACATACAAAAAATTTTGAGCTTTATAACAAAGTTGCTCAAGGCTTTGTGTACAGCATTCTTTTCTTTTAATTATGAGATTGCTGGTGTAATACTCATGAGCCACAACAATTTCTCTTTTGTAACTCTTCAGGCTTTCCCGGCAAGATCTTGACATGTGGAATAATTGGGTCTACTGCCGGATGTTTGTGTCGCTCTGGCACAATATTTCGGACACGTAACTCGTTGCCTTCTTCAGGTGCTACCTGACACTGCCGTGTTGGACATCCTCCAACACGGCAGTCTCAGGTAGAACCTGAAGAAGGCAACAAGTTACGTGGCCAAAATATTGTGCCAGAGCGACACAAATATCCGACAGTAGACCCGATTATTCTACATGTCAATTTCTCTTTTATTTGAGTTCTATGTTCATCATCAAACTGAAGTGTTAATTAACAAATACTGAATCATATTTCTTAAATAAAATAAAATATTTCTTGTTAATTACTAGTTGTATTAAAACTCAAGTACAGGGCTAATACAAATGATTGAAGCGATTTCATAAATTCACTGTAGCTCCATTCATTGACACATGGTCACGACACACTACAGATACGTAAAAAAACTCATAAAGTTTTGTTTGGCTGAAGCCGCACTTCAGGTTTCTGCTGCCAGAGCGCTCGAGAGTACAGTGAGACAAAATGGCGACAGGAGCTGAGAAAGCGTATGTCGTGCTTGAAATGTACTCACATCAGTCAGTCATAACAGTGCAACGACACTTCAGGACGAAGTTCAACAAAGATCCACCAACTGCTAACTCCATTCGGCGATGGTATGCGCAGTTTAAAGCTTCTGGATGTCTCTGTAAGGGGAAATCAACAGGTCGGCCTGCAGTGAGGGAAGAAACGGTTGAACGCGTGCGGGCAAGTTTCACGCGTAGCCCGCGGAAGTCGACGAATAAAGCAAGCAGGGAGCTAAACGTACCACAGCCAACGGTTTGGAAAATCTTACGGAAAAGGCTAAAGCAGAAGCCTTACCGTTTACAATTGCTACAAGCCCTGACACCCGATGACAAAGTCAAACGCTTTGAATTTTCGGCGCGGTTGCAACAGCTCATGGAAGAGGATGCATTCAGTGCGAAACTTGTTTTCAGTGATGAAGCAACATTTTTTCTTAATGGTGAAGTGAACAGACACAATGTGCGAATCTGGGCAGTAGAGAATCCTCACGCATTTGTGCAGCAGATTCGCAATTCACCAAAAGTTAACGTGTTTTGTGCAATCTCATGGTTTAAAGTTTACGGCCCCTTTTTCTTCTGCAAAAAAAACGTTACAGGACACTTGTATCTGGACATGCTGGAAAATTGGCTCATGCCGACTTCATCTTTCAACAGGATGGTGCTCCACTGCACTTCCATCATGTTGTTCGGCATTTCTTAAACAGGAGATTGGAAAACCGATGGATCGGTCGTGGTGGAGATCATGATCAGCAATTCATGTCATGGCCACCACGCTCTCCCAACTTAACCCCATGCAATTTCTTTCTGTGGGGTTATGTGAAAGATTCAGTGTTTAAACCTCCTCTACCAAGAAACGTGCCAGAAATGCGAGCTCGCATCAACGATGCTTTCGAACTCATTGATGGGGACATGCTGCACCGAGTGTGGGAGGAACTTGATTATTGGCTTGATGTCTGCTGAATCACTAAAGGGGCACATATCGAACATTTGTGAATGCCTAAAAAACTTTTTGAGTTTTTGTATGTGTGTGCAAAGCATTGTGAAAATATCTCAAATAATAAAGTTATTGTAGAGCTATGAAATCGCTTCAATCATTTGTAATAACCCTGTACTTACACTAAATCAAAATTAGCCCCCCCTCCCCCCCCCCCTCCTCCACCCCAGGGGGCTCACGGTTCTTTCATGTGTTCGTGTGTGACACACACAGGGCCCCTAGCTATTGCAGTTCATTCTTCATTCCCTAGCTGCATTTCCTTCTCCTTGTCCCCTCTCTCCCTATCCCTGCTCCTTCCCCATTGCCACCTCCTTCCCCTCTCTCAGTGTCCTGATTTATGTCGACATGGATATTCCCCTGGTTTCCTGTACTAGTTGCAATTTTGTTACTTTTGCCTGTTTTTTCACCCTTTTGGCATTTCAGTCCCCACTTGCGGTTTGACCTCCTCTTCAAATTTTTCTGTTTTTAGTGTGAACCACCTGGGGAAGAACTCCCTCACTAGCATCTACAGTGAGTATTCCTCTCCCCCTCCCTTCTCCTCTCCATTCCCCACTGTAGCCCCTTTCCACCCTGCTAGGTCACCAGCACATGTAGACAGGCCGTGTGGTGGGGCTGTTATGTACCCATATGGCTGAGCCCCCTGACAACACAGGGATCACACTACAGATACCTGAGCTGTTCCCTCCCCATGTATGCCAAGGAGTGGTTACTTGTCTTCTTGGAGCATCTGAACTCCCAGCAACAGCCACGGTGCCAGACGCCCTTGCTGTGGCTGGGTGGTACCCATGGGGGAGAGCCCCTGGTTGGAGTGAGTGGTATCAGAGCAGATGCTTGGCACATGAAGCGTATCAAGCTGCAAAAATCTGACTGCTCTCACACAGCTGTCTCTTCAAATGGTGAAGGATCCTTAAATGCTGCCTCTTATGACCTGGCAGCCTTTCCTTCCCTAGCTGCTCCATGGGAGGAGGGCTAAGCTCACCGTCTTGGGTTGAAACTCTTTCCCATTACCTCGTCTGTACTAGGATGGATGGGGACACTTTCACCACCACAAAGCCATTGTTTTTTGTGGAAAATATCAAGGACAAGTTCGGTGAAGTGAAGTCTATTAGTAAGATGCAGTCGGGCTCCCTGTTGATCAAAGTTTCTTCTGCCACCCAATCTGAAGCTCTTCATGCCTGTGATCATCTTGGCAATGTCCCAGTGTCTGTCACTCCTCACCAATCTCTGAATATGGACCAGGGAGTCATTTTTCATAGTAAAGGCATTCTGCAAACTGATGAGGAACTCTGGGCTAATCTGGAGCAGTGTGGTATTCATTTTGTTTGACATGTGCAGATGGGTCGCAAAGTCAACCGCACCGATACTGGCACCTTCATTCTGGCTGTCGAGGGGGATACCCTCCCAGAGAAGATCAAGGATATGTGCTACAGATGTGACATGAAGCCATACATCCCTCCATCTATGTGGTGCTTTCTGTGCTTGCATTTTGGGCCTATGTCTTCCCACTGTACGGCGGACCATTTGTGTGGTGACTGACCACCCAGTCCATGAGTGAAGCCCTGGTGTTCCACTGCCTGTGTGTGTCAACTGTGCTGACTGCCACTCCCCTCACTCACTGGATTGCCTGGCTTACAAGAGAGAAAACAAGATACAAGAATACAAGTCCCTGGATTGCCTGTCTTATGTTGAGGCTCACCAGAAGTATGAGAGACTCCATCTGGTGTCACTATCTTCCACTTTTGCCTCTGTTACTTCCTCCTCCTCCTCCCCCATCATTAGCTCAGCCCTGCCCCACTCTCCACTCCATCTCCCCTGCAGTTCCCACGACCTCTCATCAGGGAGTTGCTCCCCCTCCCCAGCCAAACAAGTGCCCCCCTTCTTCGACAACTGCCAGTGATCAGGTTCCTTCCCAGGAACCCTCTCCCTAGTGTCTCTCAGGCCATAAGACTCTCACCATCACTTGATCACAGGGCGCACCATCTGGGGGGCCAAGGGTGCCCTCCCTCTTTCAGTTCCTGATCTTGCAGATGCCTGTACTCCCCCTATGCCCAGCCCTCCTCCACCTCAGAAAGAGAAGAAGAAGAAGAAGAAGAAGAAGAAGAAGAAGAAGAAACATAAATCCCACGGTGCCCCCGGAGGTGCCAACTCCCCTCTCGCAATCTGAGTCTGACATCTTATTTATAGATGTCACCCCATCCTTGCCGATGACAACTATTGACAAAGTGACCTGACCTCCTCCTCAGCTCCTTCATGCCTACTTTGACTGATGCCAAACAGTCATCCAGTGGAACTGCAATGGATACTATTGTCACCAACTAGAACTGCAACGTCTTGTCTCCTCTTATTCTGTGTTCTGTCTTGTTCTCCAAGAAACTCATTTCCCTGATGACCACTCTCCAACTTTCCATGGTTATCAGGTGTTCTGTCAGAACCATGCTGGCCCAGGGATAGCATCTGATGGGGTCTGCATTTCGGTAAGCTCCAACATCCTCAGTGACCGGGTCTCCTTACATACCACCTTGGAAATGATAGCGGTTAGAGTGCAAACAACTCCGGCAATTACCTTTTGCAATGTCTACCTCCCACCAGATTGGCCACTTGCTTATGTTGCACTATCTACCTTAATCCAGCAACTCCTGCCACCCTTCCACCTCCTTGGGGATTTCAATGCCCACCATCCACTGCGGGGGAGTGTCAGTTCAACAGGTCAGGGTATCCTAATGATCAACTTATCACAGACTTCAATTTGTGTCTCCTCAATGATGGTTCCCCTGCCCACATCAGTGCCACTCATGGTGCCTTCTCTGCTGTCAATCTCACAATCTCCTCACCTGTCCTTGTGGCTTCTTTACATTGGTCACCCATGATAACCTTTGTGACAGTGACCACTTTCCAGTGACACTCTCATTCCCCTGCTGCCACCAGGCAGACAGACCCCCATGTTGGGCATTCCACAGGGCCAATTGGCATTTATACATGTCTGCTGTCCACTTTAACACCTACCTCTAGAATTCCATTGATGTACTCATGCAGTGCATCTCTACCACTCTTCTTCATGCTGCTGACACTGCTGTCCCCCTATCCACAGTGCCCCCCATCATCGGCCGGTACCGTGGTGGACCACAGAGGTCACAGTCACTGTCCAGGACTGCCGATGGGTGCCGAAGCAATTTAAGCAACATCCCTCCCAGACCAACCTCCTCACTTTTAAGCGTCTCCGAGCTAAGGCTCATTACCTTATTAAGTGGAGTAAAAAAGAATGCTGGGAGTGCTATTTTTCCTCCATGGGGATGTATGCCTCTTTCTCGCAGGTTTGGTCAAAGCTCCATAGCATTCTGGGCTACCAGCAACAGTCAACTGTCCAGGGTCTGAACCTCCAAGGAGCTCTGTGCACTGATCCATTGGTCCTTGCGGAACACCTTGCAACACACTTTGTGATGGCATTGTCATCCGCTTCCTATCCTCCTACCTTTCTCCAGCAGAAATGCGGAGTTGAACAGACCCCCCTCCATTTTATCCAACACCACGTTGAGTCCTATAATGCACCTTTCACTGAATGGGCATTGGTGCAGGTTCTTAGCTCTTCACGAGACACAGCCACAGAGCCAGATTCCATTTGCAGTTAGATGATTCAACACTTGGATGTTCCCCAGAGACAACACCTCCTCAGGGTATTCAATCACATCAGGCTCATGGGTGCTTTTCCATCACAATGGTGAGATAGTATAGTTATTCCCAACCTCAAGCCAGGGAAAAACCCAATGTCTCTAGACAGCTACCACCCAATTAGCCTTAGAAATGTACTTTGTTAACTGCTCGAAATGATGTTCAACTCCAGATTATGTTGGGTATTCGAATCTTGGGGCCTTTTGTCACCATATCAGTGTGGCTTCCGGGCAGGGTGATCTCCAACTGACCATTTACTCCGATTGGAATCTGCTGTCTGACAGGCTTTTACTCACCAGCATCCCACTGTCACAGAGTTATTTGACCCACATAAGGCATATGGCATGGCTTGGTGCCATCACACTTTAGTTACACTCCATGACTGGGGCTTCCATGGTCCCTTTTCCAGGTTCAAGTTGGCACATCACTCAGCACGCTTCAGATTCAAGAGAGTGGTATCCCACAGTGTTCTGTGCTAAGTGTCACACTCTTCCTCACTGCCATAAATGGGCTTGTGACCTCTGTTGGGCCTCTGGTTACTCCAGTGTTGTATGTTGATGATTTTTGCATCTGACGCAGCTCCCACTCAGTTGCATCTGCTGAGTGTGAGCTCCAAGGCCCCATCCGATGGGCCTCTGCATGGACCACCACCCATGGCTTCTAATTTTCCCCCTCCAATTCATGGGTTACGCATTTTTGTCGTCGACCCACAGTACATCATGATCCAGAAATTTATTTAGGCAACCAGCTCCTCAATGTTGTAGCACAGTCCCATTTCTTGGGCCTTATTTTTGATAACAAGCTGACATGGCTGCCCCATGTTCGCCACCTAGAGACTACATGCATGTGGAAGCTTAATGCTCTCCACCTCCTGGCCTACACATCTTGGGGTGCAGACTGTTCCACTCTTCTCCATCTTTACCATGCTCTGGTCTTGTCCAGACTCGATTATGGTAGTTAGGTTTATGGCTCATCAGCTCCTTCCACTTTGAAACTCGTTGACCCTGTTCATCATTGTGGGGTGCATCTGGCAATTGGTGCCTTTCACACTAGTCCTGTTGATAGTCTCCTCACAGAAGCAGGGATTCCCCCTCTACACATCCAATGGAGCCAACTCTTTGTTTCTTATGCATTTGCCATTCACCAGTTCCCTGACCATCCTGTGTACCCTGTGCTCTTTGCCAGTGAGGGATGTCTCTCTCCTAACACCCACCCATGGGTGGGTTTGCTGATTGGCATGTGTCTCACAACCCTCTGCCGGGATCTCCATCTGCACTCATTGGACTGCACCTCATTTCTTTCCTCCCATACCACTCTTGGACAGTGCCTAGACCACAGATTAGGACTGATCTCTTCCAGGGTCCTAAGATCTCTGTTACTCCTATGGTTTACCAGCATCTTGTATGTACCATCCTTGCAGAGTTCCAGGGTGCCACCATCTTTTACACTGATGGTTATAAGACTACTGATAAGGTAGGATATGCTTTCTACCAGCATGAACACCATTTGTTGCCAGGCTCATGTAGTGTATTTACAGCAGAGCTTCTAGCCATTCACATTTCCAGATATAAGGTTCTCCTTTAGTCTTGGAGCAGGGGCAGGTTGGTTGTGGTTGGGACTAATTTTACAGTCTTCAGAGTCTGTGACCCCATGACCATCCTACTTTTTTCCAGTTTTTAGATTTGGTCTACGGCTGAAAGCAAGGGGAAACTATGGCCGTAATTTTTCCCGAGGGCATGCAGCTTTACTGTATGGTTAAATGATGATGGCGTCCTCTTGGGTAAAATATTCCGGAGGTAAAATAGTCCCCCATTTGGATTTCCGGGCAGGGACTACTCAAGAGGATGTTGTTATCAGGAGAAAGAAAACTGGCACTCTACGGATCGGAGCGTGGAATGTCAGCTCACTTAATCGAGCAGGTAGGTTAGAAAATTTAAAAAGGGAAATGGATAGGTTAAAGTTAGATATAGTGGGAATTAGTGAAGTTCGGTGGCAGGAGGAACAAGACTTTTGGTCAGGTGAATACAGGGTTATAAATACAAAATCAAAAAGGGGTAATGCAGGAAAAGGTTTAATAATGAATAAAAAAAGAGGCATGCGGGTAAGCTACTACAACGAGCATAGTGAACGCATTATTGTGGCCAAGATAGATATGAAGCCCACACCTGCAACAGTAGTACCAGTCTATATGCCAACTAGGTCTGCAGATGATGAAGAAATTGATGAAATATATGATGAGATAAAAGAAATTATTCAGATAGTGAAGGGAGACGAAAATTTAATAGTCATGGGTGACTGGAATTCAAGTGTAGGAAAAGGGAGAGAAGGAAACATAGTAGGTGAATATGGATTGGGGGTAAGAAATGAAAGAGGAAGCCGTCTGGTAGAATTTTGCACAGAGCATAACTTAATCATAGCTAACACTTGGTTCAAGAATCATAAAAGAAGGCTGTATACATGGAAGAATCCCAGAGATACTAAAAGGTATCAGATAGATTATATAATGGTAAGACAGAGATTTAGGAACCAGGTTTTAAATTGTAAGACATTTCCAGGGGCAGATGTGGACTCTGACCACAATCTGTTAGTTAGGAACTGCAGATTAAAATTGAAGAAACTGCAAAGAGGTGGGAATTTAAGGAGATGGGACCTGGATAAGCTGACTAAACCAGAGGTTGTACAGAGTTTTAGGGAGAGCATTCAATTGACAGCAGTGGGGGAAAGAAGTACAGTAGAAGAAGAATGGGTAGCTCTGAGGGATGAACTAGTGAAGGCAGCAGAGGATCAAGTATGTAAAAAGACGAGGGCTAGTAGAAATCCTTGGGTAACAGATGAAATATTGAATGTAACTGATGAAAGGAGATAATATAAAAATGCAGTACATGAAGCAGGCAAAAAGGAATACAAACGTCTCAAAAATGAGATCGACAGGAAGTGCAAAATGGCTACGCAGGGATGGCTAGAGGACAAATGTAAGGATGTAGAGGCTTATCTCACTAGGGGTAAGATAGATACTGCCTACAGGAAAATTATAGAGACCTTTGGAGAAAAGAGAACCACTTGTATGAATATCAAGAGCTCAGATGGAAACCCAGTTCTAACTAAAGAAGGGAAAGCAGAAAGATGGAAGGAGTATATAGAGGGTCTATACAAGGGCAATGTACTTGAGGACAATATTATAGAAATGGAAGAGAATGTACATGAAGATGAAATGGGAGATGCGATACTGCATGAAGAGTTTGACAGAGCACTGAAAGACCTGAGCCGAAAGAAGGCCCCAGGAGTAGACAACATTCCGTTAGAAATGCTGACGGTCTTGGGAGAGCCAGTCCTGACAAAACTCTACCATCTGGTGAGGAAGATGTATGAGACAGGCGAAGTACCCTCAGACTTCAAGAAGAATATAATAAATCCAATCCCAAAGAAAGCAGGTGTTGACAGATGTGAAAATCACTGAACTATCTGTTTAATAAGTCACAGCTACAAAATAGTAACGCAAATTCTGTACAGACGAATGGAAAAACTCGTAGAAGTGGACCTCGGGGAAGATCAGTTTGGATTCCGTAGAAATATTGGAACACGTGAGGCAATACTGACCTTACCACTTATTTTAGAAGAAAGATTAAGGAAAGGCAAACGTACATTTCTAGCATTCGTAGACTTAGAGAAAGCGTTTGAAATTGTTGACTGGAATACTCTCTTTCAAATTCTAAAGGTGGCAGGGGTAAAATATAGGGAGCGAAAGGCTATTTACAATTTGTACAGAAACCAGATGACAGTTATAAGAGTCGAGGGACATGAAAGGGAAGCAGTGGTGAGGAAGGGAGTGAGACAGGGTTGTAGTCTCTCCCCATTGTTATTCAATCTGTATATTGAGCAAGCAGTAAAGGAAACAAAAGAAAAATTCAAAGTAAGTATTAAAATCCATGGAGAAGAAATAAAAACATTGAGGTTCGCCGATGGCATTGTAATTCTGTCAGAGACAGCAAAGGACTTGGAAGAGCAGTTGAACGGAATGGACATTGTCTTGAAAGGAGGATGTAAGATGAACATCAACAAAAGCAAAATGAGGATAATGAAATGTAGATGAATTAAGTTGGGTGATGCTGAGGGAATTAGATTAGGAAATGAGACACTTAAAGTAGTATAGGAGTTTTGCTATTTGGGGAGCAAAATAACTAATGATGGTCGAAGTAGAGAAGATATAAAATTTAGACTGGCAATGGCAAGGAAAGCGTTTCTGAAGAAGAGAAATTTGTTAACATCGAGTATAGATTTAAGTGTCAGGAAGTAGTTTATGAAAGTATTTGTATGGAGTGTAGCCATGTATGGAAGTGAAACATGGACGATAACCAGTATGGACAAGAAGAGAATAGAAGCTTTCGAAATGTGGTGCTATAGAAGAATGCTGAAGATTAGATGGGTAGATCATATAACTAATGAGGAGGTATTGAATAGAATTGGGGAGAAGTGGAGTTTGTGGCACAACTTGACTAGAAGAAGGGACCAGTTGGTAGGACATGATCTGAGGCATCAAGGGATCATAAATTTAGCATTGGAGGGCAGCTTGGAGGGTAAAAATCGTAGAGGGAGACCAAGAGATGAATACACTAAGCAGATTCAGAAGGATGTAGGTTGCAGTAGGTACTGGGAGATGAAGAAACTTGCACAGGATAGGGTAGCATGGAGAGCTGCATCAAACCAGTCTCAGGACTGAAGACCACAACAACAACGACAGATTTGGTCTCACCTTTTATGCTGTTACTGTGTGTATTTAATATTCATTCTTTTATAATTTGACTCCTCTGACTGAATCCATCCACTTTTAGCAGTCCCTGTTTCTTATGTAACACACTTTGGAATCGAGGGACTGATGGCCTTCCCATTTGGTCCCATACTCTCTCAATTAGTCAATCAATCAATCAAAATGTAGCAACCAATATGAACTGTCTTATTCTAAAAGAAAAAAAAAACTGTATGTATTAGTAATACTGTTTTTGATATTGTTTATATTTATTCTTAATCCCTAGAAATTAAAGCGATTTCACATTTTTTTACCAAATTCTAATTTACAATGAATACTCACCTTTTAGTTTGATTAGCAGTTGAAAATAACACATTATTTTTATTAGAAAATTATGGTCCAGTCTAAATTAATTAACATCTCAGACTGACAATAAATGGACACTAGTGTGCAAAACTTAAGGACCAATGTAACTTTCGCATAATGTGTCACTGACAAGTAATATACCTTTATGAAACTTATGTCATACGTAGAAAGAACTACTACAGTTTACTACAGAAGATAACTGAAAGAAATGCACAATTAGATGAACACAAATGACACTTTTATTCAAAGACAATAATAACACTGACAACCCTGCAATTGATGATAGTCTCCTGAACATTGCAAAAGGCAGGAAATAGGACCATGGATGGCAGTGCATGCTCTGCAATGAACTCCCATGCTGGAAAGAAGGTTCGTGAGGAATTCTTGTAGTACAGTATTCCATTCCTCCACCAGCATAATATACAACTGCTGGGTGGTCATTGATCCTTGTGGACATGCTGCAATATGCAGTCTATTTGCTGAATATCCTCTTGTTCCAAGAGCTCCTTCTCTTGTGCTGTTCAAAGTGGTCACATATTGTCACTGATAAAGACAAAGTAATGGCCAGTTGCACCCAAGAAAAGATGCAGATGAGAAAGGACAATGTAACAATATCACGGACTGGTGAGTGTACTGTGTTTGACAGTTTGGACGTCAGAACACCCATGCAACATTATGCAACATCTCGACCTCCAAAAGATCATGTTTGAAAATGTTCCTGTGTGCATTACATGTTCCCATCTCTCCATACACATCCATAATCACTACTAAGTCTGAATCTGCTCTCATCTGAAAACAGCAGGCAACCAACTCCTTATAGGTCCAGTCCATATACCTGTTGCACAATAAGGAAGTCATCTGCTGCTGTGGTTGAGCATAGTCAGCCACCTCATCTCTTCATGCAGAAGTGCCTGTGCTTCAGAATGGTCCCCATGCATGTGAAACAATGCTGTGAGCAATACCAAACTCGTGAGTTACACTTGCTGCACTTCATCCTCCTTCCAGTTTCGCAATGATCTTCCCCATGTGAAGTCGTACATATCAGGCCATGCTGTAATGAAGAACAACACCACAGTGTGCCATGACTACTCTCTGATTGACAAATATTGTCCTTTCCTATTCCTCCAACTGCCTCATATTGTGGGGCCAGCCTCATTTGGCAATATAGTCATTCTGACCTCATGCCATATTATGCCCAACTCCCTGTACATGACTGGGAGACCTCCGGTAACTTGCTCCCACACTTTTTCATTTTGTCCAAGCAGGCTATGTCACTTACTCCAGCTTTTCCCTAAGTTTTTCAGAGCAGTGTATAAGTCAAATAAAATTTTAAAAAATGGTGTCTAGATATATACTCCATGTGCCACATTACAGTGTGTGGCACCCCACTTTCCTGTTTCATCTGTGAGTGGTCTATGGGATAAATGATTTTCAGTAAGCATATTTATGAGCTCAAATCCCTCTGATTTTACCTCTATGATTTTTTCCAGGAGTGAGAATCGAACCCACAATCTCCTGATCACAAGACAAGAATGCTATGCGCAAGACTGTGTATCGCTTTGTAAACAAGATTAAAATTTTTGTACAGTGCTTGGAAATCTTTAAAAACTAATTTTTTGATTGCTTTTGAGAAGTATGTTCTACTACGTCAGGAACTTGATGTACAGGAATATTCTATAACTAAAAAAAATCTGGAGAGTTGTCCTAATCTAATAACTTTACTTGCAAAAACAGTGTTCTGTTAGTCCAATTAAAGAAATGGAACATATGTATGCACCTACTAAGAAGACACACTTTCTACAATCAATTTACTTTTGTTTTGTTTTAAGAATCACGTCACTTGACACATTCAGAAGACACCTCTTTGCACTCATGTCTGCAAACTGTCTTTAATAACCAGTAGTGATTGGCATTCTCATCATTATTATTATTACTACTATTATTATTATATTTATTCTCTGAGTTTTAGGGTTTATGGGGACCAATTGTTGTGAATCCTGCCCTGTTAGCACTTTTTTTGAGGACTGTGCACATCACTGCAACTACAAGAATGATGCCACATGTTTGCCAGAAAATGGTTGTTGTGTCTGCATGCCAGGAAAGTTTGTTGTTAGAAGCTATTTCTCCATTTTCAGAACAAAGGCTCTTGGTGTGAAATAAGAGTGATGCTTATGTGTGCACTTGGCTGCTTCTAAAAATTTCACTCCTATAACAAACTTCTAATTTCTGAATAATTGTACATATTGAGTACCAGAAATTATGAACATCTGTAGTAGCTTACATGAGAATGCTCAATATGTGACAGAAAAAATTACAACACCTAAAACTAATTAATGTAGAATAATCAAATCTCTGGAATACGTTTGTCTAGGTAACACATTAACTGACTAACATTGCAAGACTACATGATTAATTTAAGTGTGAAATAAGTCATTGCAAATGTGAAATGCTGGTACATCTAATAACACATGTAACATACAGAATATTGAATGCAAGCATCCAAACATGAATGTGTTGTTGTACAGGTGCTGGATATAAGTTTGTGGGATGGAGTTTGTGCCTGTTGCATTTGGTCTGTCAATAAAGGGACAGTCAATGCTGTTTATGGATGATACTGCATTTGTAGTCTGATGATGTTCCATATATGCTTGATTGGAGACAGATCTGGTGATTAAGCAGGCCAAGGCAACATGTTGACGCACTGTAGAGCATGTTGGGTCACAACAGCAGTTGTAGCAGTTCACCTGCTTTGTTTCTTCATTTGTTGTCCCCAGTGTTGACATACTGGCTGAAAAAATAGGGGGTGGGCATGCAGTACTGTCTATGGTAAATGATGTAGCTGACAGGTGCAAAGTTGTCCACACAGTTCTATATGGCCAATGCACTATTGTCCTAACTTACCATATGCCTCATTAATAGTTTGCAGGTGAACATCAACATACTGCTTCAATAGTTTACTGTTGATGTCTACAAG
This sequence comes from Schistocerca piceifrons, assembly GCF_021461385.2. Lineage (NCBI taxonomy): Eukaryota > Metazoa > Arthropoda > Insecta > Orthoptera > Acrididae > Schistocerca > Schistocerca piceifrons. Next base: position 308,039,094 of record NC_060145.1, on the reverse strand, counting down.
CAGCAAAAACATAACCATATAATTCACAGTTCTTTTGTAATAATCAGGTACATATAGAACAGACACTGTCATTGCTTTAACACACGGCCTATTGGTGTAACACTTATTTCACTGTTAATTTGATGCATTATTGTCATTCTAACTAACGTAGGTTCCTCTTCTGAAACTCGGCCGTGGACTGACTGTCTTGTGGCCAAAAATTGGGCCCTTCTATATCATCACAATAACAGGCCCTGAAACTACACTTTGTTCAAAATTAAATTTACAAGAATTACATTTAAAACTTAAGTCATTAAATTAACTGAATACATCAAAAAATTCTGTCTTTTTAACAGTTTCTTCTACTACAAGAATTGTTGTTGTTGTTGTGGTCTTCAGTCCTGAGACTGGTTTGATGCAGCTCTCCATGCTACTCTATCCTGTGCAAGCTTCTTCATCTCCCAGTACCTACTGCAACCTACATCCTTCTGAATCTGCTTAGTGTATTCATCTCTTGGTCTCCCTCTACGATTTTTACCCTCCACGCTGCCCTCCAATACTAAATTGGTGATCCCTTGGTGCCTCAAAACATGTCCTACCAACCGATCCCATCTTCTAGTCAAGTTGTGCCACAAAATTCTCTTCTCCCCAATCCTGTTCAATACCTCCTCATTAGTTACGTGATCTACCCATCTTATCTTCAGCATTCTTCTGTAGCACCACATTCCGAAAGCTTCTTAGTTATCGTCCATGTTTCACTTCCATACATGGCTACACTCCATACAAATACTTTCTGAAACGACTTCCTGACACTTAAATCTATACTCGATGTTAACAAATTTCTCTTCTTCAGAAACGATTTCCTTGCCATTGCCAGTCTACATTTTATATCCTCTCTACTTCGACCATCATCAGTTATTTTACTCCCTAAATAGCAAAACTCCTTTACTACTTTAAGTGTCTCATTTCCTAATCTAATTCCCTCAGCATCACCCGATTTAATTTGACTACATTCCATTATCCTCGTTTTGCTTTTGTTGATGTTCATCTTATATCCTCCTTTCAAGACACTGTCCATTCTGTTCAACTGTTCTTCCAAGTCCTTTGCTGTCTCTGACAGAATTACAATGTCTTCGGCGAACCTCAAAGTTTTAATTTCTTCTCCATGAATTTTAATACCTACTTCGAATTTTTCTTTTGTTTCCTTTACTGCTTGCTCAAGAATTACGTCGAATTAATTGTTTAAATCATGAAATTAACATATATTGTTATGCAAACAATACTTTTGACAAAACTGTTAATCACCTGGGAATTAATTAAGTGCTCACTTTGCTACCACATTTTCAAATAGAGCCAAATAGATATTTTAAGATTACTAGTATTTCGTCTTCCAAATGTTTACAATTATTACAGAATTTATATATGTTTAGAAGTCAACAAGTCAAGTCAAGTGAAACAATTACTGATATTGCCCTATAATGAAAGATACTAACTAGGAATAGTGAAAATAAATTATAAAATCAGGTACATACATAAAACTAAGCACAAAATTAGATCTGGTGCTATATTCTTTAACAGTGAGGGCCCACCTTTCTCTTTTATGAAAATGCAGATTATATTCATGTATGTCAATGGTAATCAGTTGAAGTTGAAAAAATGAATTTTAGGGAGGCAGATGGCAAAACAAAAGGAGAAGTGAAAATATCCCAGCTTGCTTCATCACATTGTATGTGGACAAGAGTTATCCTGTAGGTAAATACCCTCTGATGTACAATTCCACAGTTAGGGTGAGTGGAATAACAGTGTGAATGCTCCTGCTGTCATATGAAATCACATTCCAGACCATTACAGCAGGTATAGGTCTAGTGTGTATAACATGCAGGCAGATTTGTTGCAGTATGAAATCACACCCCAGACCATTACTCCAGGTGTAGATCCAGTATGTCTAGCATGCAGACAGGTTGGCTGCAGATCCTCAAATGATCTCCTCCTAACCAACATACAGCCATCACTGGCACCAAGACAGAACCAGATTTCATCAGAAAACACAGCAGACCTCCACCCTGTCCTCCTATGAGCCCTGACTTGAGACCACTGAAGTCACAAATGGCTGTGGTTTCATGTCAGTGGAATGCATAGTACAGAGTATCTTGCCCAGAGCTGTCTGTGAAGTAACTGATTTGTAACAATTCACTGTGTCACTGTGGTGCCAACTGCTGGTCAAATTGCTGCTGCTGCAGAGGCAGTACGATGTGCCACATATGCTGTACACAATGGTCTCTCCCCTCTGTAGTGCCAGTGGCCATCCAGAGCCTGGTCTTCTTGTGACCAAACATTCTTGTGTGGCCACTGCTGCCAGCAGACATATACGGTGGCTACATTCCAGCCAAGTCTTTCTACCTTTTCGCAGAAGGAACATCCGGCTTCTTGTAGCCCTATTACATGACCTTGGTCAAACTCAGTAAGGTGTTGATAGTGGTGTGTTTGTTACCTTAAAGAAATTCTTGATCAACATCAACTCAGCACATCTAATGTCAAAGGTGATAAAAAGCTAACAATCATTACAATGAGTCTAATTTGCATCTGCATAGTGGTGCTACCAGCACCACCCTTATGTGACTGGCACAAGATCTGAATAGACATTATCTTTCAGATGTAGAAATGTGCTCAACAACTTCAGTTTATACAGCACGACTGCCCTTTAGTGCTGTGATTTTTTCTGTTAACTGTCTACAAGATAATGATGCACTCCTCTGGTCAGGAAGATCCCCAGATCTCTCTCCAACAGGATGTGTGGGAACAGCTTGGAAACATCAACCCTGTTCCAGTGGCAATATTTGGGATATCGAGGATGTTACAACAGGTGTCAGCCAGCTTACCTCAGGAGAGAATACAACTATTTGTGACACCATTCCCAACTGAATCAGTATGTGCATCCAAGCCAGAGTGGAGTGCATCATCTACTGATAAGTGCACTCATGCTGACAGGTTCTTTATAAATTTGACACTCTTTTGTAATCACTGATATACATTGAAGAGCCAAAGAAACTGGTACACCTTCCTAATATCATTGAGGGCCCCTGTGAGCACACAGAACTGCCGCAACATGATGTGGCATGGACTTGATTAATGTCTGAAGTAGTGCTGGAGGGAACTGACTCAATGAATCCTGCAGAGCTGTCCATAAATCCGTAAGACTATGAGGGGGTGGATATCTCTTCTGAGCAGCACATTGCAAGGTATTCCAGATATGCTCAACAGCATTCATGTTTGGGGAATTTGGTGGTTAGCAGAAGTGTTTAAACTCATCCTGAGATTGGACCACCCTGAGACCGGACCATGGATCAAAGAAAATATGACACTTGGTCTGATGAATCATGTTTCTTGTTACACCAAGTCAATGGTTGTATATTATACTGTGGGGAAGGGGGCAAGGAAGGAGGTGAGGGGGGGGGGGGGTTCCTCTGGTCTTTTGTGGCACTTGCAGTGATACTTACTTTACTTTTCTGTGTCAAAAAAATTTCTCATTGAGTTCTTCAACCCAATATCGGGCCATGTCAAGTGCTCCTTTCTGGTCAAGCCATACGTCATCAGAGGTACATCTCTGGGACAGCTATGACATTGTAGATGAATTTCCATTTAATTAGATTAATACATTTTTCCTGGTGCGATTCTGTGTTCTCCAAATCTTCCTGCTTAATACATTGCCACTGGTTATTTGTTGTGATGTGTAATAGTCCTCATTTAATTCAATAGTAGGGAATCCCTTCTGGTATTTAATCTGCAAGGTCTGCCTGAAGCATCGAGCAGGGGGTGGCACTCATTGAAAGTCTGTTGAAATTTTTCTGTATGCTCATGTGTAATCGTTCAGGTTCAGAATCTGAGAATATATATAGCTTTGCAAGTGGTGTGGGTTTCATGTATCCTGTTGTTAGCACCTTTGTGTGATTGTCTTGCACTAATTTTTTTTAGCATGTTTGAATCTGGACCCAACAGAACATGCATATTCTGTTACGGAAGTGCAAAATGCTTAGGCAGCTATTCTTAATATAATTCGTCTGGCTCCCCATCTACTATTTGCTAGTTTTCTCAAGACATTGTGGTTGTAATCAGAGGTGACATGAAAGCTATGAACAATTCCAGAATGAGATTTTTAGTCCGCAGTGGAGTGTGTGCTGATATGGAACTTCCTGCCAGATTAAAACTGTGTGCCAGACCAAGTCTTGAACTTGGGACCTCTACCTTCCATGGGCAAGTGCTCTACTGACTGTGAACATTATTGCAGATCAGCTGAATCCCTTCATATTCGAAGTCTGTCCTGATGGAAATGTCAGTTCCTAGCCAGGTAATTGTCTGTGTCACGAGGTCAGAATCATGCTACATGGTTTGTGGGATATGATAGTGAACTCACGTTGGTGTCATGAGCAAGAATTTCCCTGATTTGAACCCAAGTGAACACATCTGGGATGGTCCCAGTCACCAGCCACAACAAAAAGAACCCTCACAAATATAGCTTTTGGCCATTAAGGCCTTCGTCAACAATAGACACACACTGTTCAGTTTTGTTTCCATATAGCTAACACTACATTTGGTTTAAAAAGCAGCTCACTAACGTCCATAAAACCTATACAGATTTCTGAATAAAATGTCATAAGGAAAATTAATTTTTAATATAATTTTCAGGGCTAATAGTTACAATAATTGCACAGTACATTTCAGTCAGCCTGATATATGCAGTTCTGTGTCACCTGACTCTTGTGTTTCGAAGCTGAATACATTTTTCCAAACTATGTAAATGCCTTCGACAGGTTTGTGATCCAGTATGAAAACAATGTGTCTTTTGTGGGGTCTCATATTTAGTAATCATGCTGTAAGACATATTTCCTCAGCTATTGTGACATTCTTGTATTTTTAATTTGGGCTGGACAAAGTAGCAGCATTTTTAGATATAAATTACCTAGCTGAGCAATTTGTTTCAGTGGCAGTTAGTTGAAGTAACACTGCAGTGAAAAATAGACTGAAATATTCAATAGCAGTAGATCCAACTGGTGAAGTGCTGTGGTCCAGGCATCTCATGAACTGATTGTTGGATGTGGTAGCACCTGTAGTATTTCAGGTGAAATCATTTCAGTGTACTTTATTTTCTGCTCTATCTTCACTTTCAGTCAATATGCCAGCAAGAGTGTGACTGTCACTTTCTGAACTGCTGATACTTTCATGAAAATACTCCCTATTGCTAGCATTTTCCAGTCACTCACAATTTTCATTATTGGACACATTTTATAAAAAAAATTGCAAAATTGAATTAAATAAAACACTGCAAACATTAACTTAAAGAGAAGTAGCATTGAAATAATGTTAAATAACAATACTACACAAAAACAAAGGCACTGAATGAAATGGCACAATGTAAACAAATATTATGTAGCAAGGTGTCAACAAATGAACAATGCAGTAACAGAGTTACCTATTGTCAATTTTTCACTGTGCTGATACCCAGAAGTTGGATGAACTATTGATGTACACATAAACTGAAATGTTGAGCTTCAATACTGAGCAAGCTAGCTACATCTACAGATGAATTTTACAAACTGAGCAAAAGTAAACAGTGTAACAACAAATTGGCACTCTGACAGTACAGAAATCGATAGGGAGTAATGATAGATTGTTACCAAGACATTCAGAGGGTCAAGCAGGTGGTCATAATGGTTTTGTTCGTGTGTGTGTGTGTGTGTGTGTGTGTGTGTGTGTGTGTGTGTGTGTGTGTGTGTGTGTGTGTGTGTGTAGCTTTACTGCTACTTCAGTGTGAAGCTTTTAAATTACTCATATGAACTCTTCTTTAAACCAGGGTGGGATGGCATGCAGTGTGACCACCACTGCAGTCGGGAGAAATATGGTAAGAACTGCTCTCAGCAGTGCCACAGTCAGAACGGTGCTGCCTGCAACCCACAGAAAGGTGAGTTGTTGGTAAAATTGTAAATGTAGTGAGGTAAGATAATCACCATTCAGTTGACAGGTGGGCATATATCTTTAGTCTCTAACAACTGAGTTTGAATTGGTTTTCATCTTGTAACCGGCATTAAAAATAATAATAATGGAACTGTTATACACATCTGATATCTTGTACAGGGAATCTCAAAACCTTTCGGATCAAATTTAGAAAGGTGGTAACTGGTCCACAACTGATTGTATTGAGATAGGGAACCAATAGTCAGTACTGTATATTTCTTGTGTTAAGGACATCCAGTAATTCTTCAAAGTGATGACTGCCAGTTTTGGTACTGTATTGCAACAACGCATGCAGTTCTGCCATGCTCTCATGAAGATCCTGAGTGATGTTGTACACCTGAACAGGCAGCAAGTGATAAACAACGTACACCCCTGAAACCAACAGACAGACATACTGTACACAACTTAGCTCATAGCACATGTGTCGGGTGATTACTGCATGACTGGTGCTATGACCGGTGATCCATGCACACCACTATCGCTGGAGTTGGTTATCTATTAGATCAGACAGCTTGTGATGTGCCCATGGAGAGGTGTGTTACTGCATACCTCTAGTCAAAGATGTAATGTTACTCATCACGAGATTTGGTAGACGTTCATTTAATGTACAGTGTGGCAGGATGCAGTGCCCGTAATGCAGCATGAATGCACAGAAAACACTTTCTCAACAAGTGTTAGCCTAATTGGAAGAAGTTTATCTCTGTAGATACCAACTTATTAGAGATGGGGTCATTCATGCCACACAGAGAAGGTCAAGGTCCCTGCCAACATTAACCTTTGAGTAGGCGTGTTGGTTTACGTGACCAACCACCCAGGAATAAACACTCATCAAACTGCCCATGAAATGCACACTTTGAAAGATATACTGTGGAGATACTGGTAGAATAGGTATTACACCCCTATCATAGAGAATGTGTGCAAGCACTGGGACCAATGGATTTTGAGCCCAGTGTTCACTTCTGTCAATGGATTATTCCCCCCCCCCCCCCCCCCTTCCCACCACCCAGTGCTGTAGTGTCAAACTTCAAATAGTTTGTATTGTTCATGAACAGGGCCTTATTCAACCATGATGATGATTTCAACAGTCGCAATAGCCATGTACGGGTTGAGGACAGTCTCCACACCACCCACATCAGTGGCTACCAGCAATGATTCTCTGTCAATGTACACATGAGCATTATCCGAGATGAGCTGATAGGACCAAATTTTCTACCTCCCTGTCTGACTGGTCCACATTACTTGGTGTTCCTTCAAGATGTGCTGACAATGTTCTTGGAGACTGTAACTCCTGTTGCCCACGAAAGGATGTGGCTTCAACATGTCAGTACACAAGCCCATTTTAGTTTTAATATCTGTGAGCACCTGAACAACACATACCCTGATCACTGGATTGGAAGGGAGAGGGAGGGCGGGAGGGGAGTGGAGGGGGGGGGGGGGGGGTCCTATCCTGTGGCTAGCACAATAGCAAGATTGTATACTTCTGGACATTTGCCTCTGGGGTTACATCAAGACATTGTTATATGAAACCTCGACAGAAATATATGAAGCCCTGTTGGCTAGGGTCCATCTGCCTGTCTCCTGGTACAACACACACCAGGGATCTTTGAGAAAGTATGGCAGAACTTCATGCAGCATTGACATGGATTCTTCGAGACTACGGGTTGTCACTTTAAACAATTACTGTGAGATACATTGTTGTTATTTTGTGTGCACTTTGTATGTCTGTAACTCAACAAATATGCTTTTCTGATAATCAGTTTCACATCTCAATATAATCAGTTGTGGACCCACTACAACCTGTTTCAATTTGATCCAAAAGGTTTGAGATTCCTTGTAGAACCAGAACTCATGTGTGAAATAAAGGTTAAGTGTCTCTCAAGTAATTTATCTTTAGAAATATTATATTTATCTGTTTGGAAAATATGAGATACGCCCTGAAATTAAGTGTATTCAGCTGTTTAAAAATTGAGGAGTAGTAGTAGGTATGCTGCCTTATGGCAGGTCTTGTCACTGGTTGAGCCTCTTCCATTCTTGTCTGTTCATAGGCAGTCTTGTCATTTCTGAATATTTGTCTCCTTGGATATTGTTCAGCATTTGGTATCTTATTTTTCCTCTTCCCTCTTTCCCCCTGCACCATTCTTTCCTTCAACAAACAGTCCCTTGTCAAACAATGTCCAATCCAGTTCCATTTTCTCTTTCTAATGACTTTCAGCATGTTTCTTTTTTCTTCAGCTCATCTTAATACTTCTTCATTCCTTAACTGGTCTTCCCATTTCACTTATTCAATTCTTCTCTATATCCACATCTCTAGTGCCTCCAATCTTCATTCAGCTTCCTTCCTCAATGTGCACGTGTCTGCACCATACAGTGCAATGCTCCAGATGTAACACTTGGCAAGTCTTTTCCTCATTTAGTGGCCCACAAAGTAATTTTTGGTTCCTTTTGAATTGTTCCTTTGCCATTGCAATTATTTTCGTAAATTCTGTTGAGCAATACATACCATCCGTTATTACACTTCCCAAGTAATTGGAGTTATTTACTTGCTCTATTTCCTCTCCCCCTATTTTCATATGGCATTTTCCCTCCTTTCCTCCAATTACCACGCTTTTTTGTTTTCTTCTTGTTAATCTTCTCTCCATATTCTTCTAATTTTGTGTTTAGATTATCTAACATTTATTCCACCTCTTTTGCACTCTCTACATCACAACCATGTCATCTGCAAATCTTATACACTCCACTCTGTGACCCCCTATACAAGCTCCTCTCCTTCCATCAAAACTTTCATTAATAATTTCCTCCAGATAGATAGTGAACAGTGTTGGTGATAAACAGCAACCTTGTCTTACACCTGTTCCCAGTTCAATTTCTTCACTCATCAGAGTTCCTGTTCTTACTCTTGCTCTCTGGTTCAAATATAAATTTCTAATTAGCCATCTATCACTCCAGTCAACTCCATGTTTCCTTAGGATTTCTATCAGTTTGTCCCATCTGAAAATTCACGTTATGTTTGGATGTTGCTCTCAAATCACTTTGTAAACCAAGGGATAAGCATTCTTTTTCCTTTGTCAGAAATGTGTCCCTCTACATCTTCCAACCGTTGCCTGATGGCGCTCTTGATCTCACCGTTAATATAAAACACATTCATCGACATATTTAATGGGAGACAGAATGAAAATCTAAAGGGTCTAAATTATGACTGTGAGTGGGAAAGTTGATGATGTTGAATCACGTGAGACAATAAGTTGCCTTGTATTGTTGGCTGTGTGGGTAGATACATTGCCATACAATGAGCACGCTGCTTTTGTTAACATTCCTCTTCCTTTGTTCTGTGTCATTCTTATAGTTTTTTAGGGTTCCAGTGTACCCCATAACATTAATTACTTTTCACTGGTACAAAAATTTAGTGAGGAGAATCCCTTTATGGCCCACAAATGACAGAGACCATGATTTATTGGACCAAAACTACAGTTCTGAATTCTTTTCACTGATGGTGAGGATTGATGTCATCACTGCATTGATTGTCTTTTTGTCTCATGAATGTAGTGGGCCACCCATGTTTTCTTACCAGTTGCCAATTTGAAGCACTCAAGAAAATTTCCATGGAGATGAGATGCTATTGACTTTGTGCTGATGTGTGAGCTGGTTTGGTATCCATCTCACATGCAATTTTTGAAAACCAAGTGTTCCAGTAATGATTTCATACAGAAGAGATTGAAGGTTACCATGAATCATTTCCTCAAACCTATTCACCATTTTATCAGTCACAATTATTCATAATGAACATTCTTCTGCCAGCTCCAAACTCACAACACCACTTGTACACATTAGTGTAATTCATCACACTACCCCCATAAACAAATTTGATTTGGTATTAGATCTGGAATGCCACATTTCACTTCACAAGGAGAAACAGATTATACTCCTCAAATTTGTAGCTGCTGGGATTTGAAATAGACACGTGCATTTCAGCATGGCACTACTACAAGATTGTTGAAAAATCATTACTGCACACAGCTGCATTACTCATTTTTTTGTAATAAGAACTGCATAACCAGCTGACAAACACTTAAAATTTTAATGGAATTTTTGCACATTTATGTATTGGTTTCCACAGTAATATGCCAGATTGATCCTTCAACCAAGGAGCCATTCTCAGTTTGATTGCATGAGCACATGATTTCACATGACCCAACAGGAAATAGCTACATAGTGTCATGCTGCAAGATGATCATGGTCAATTCTGGTCTCCATGACATGAAATAACATGAACCAGAAATTTCTCCTGCAGTAGCGCACGATTTTTTTAAAAACTATATCTAAATTAGCGCACATGATTTTTTTTAAAAATTACATCTAAATCTACATCTATCCTCTGAGGTGCATTTAAAGCTGGATCTTAAGACTCTGTCTATAGATTTTCATGGGAAAGTTTACACCTATCTTCAAAAGTCTTCCAGTTGAGTTCCTTCAATATCTCTGTGACACTCTCCCAAGGATTTTTAAAAAACAGTGACCACTCAACTGCCCTTCTGAGTATACATTCAATATACTCTGTTAGTCGTACTTGGTACAGGTTCCAAACACTTGAAAAATGTTCTAGAACAGGTCACATGAGCGTTTGTAAGCAATTCCCTTTATATGCTGATTGCACTGCCATAGTGTTCTACCAATAAACTGAAGTCTACCACCTGCTTCACCCACAACTGAGCCTATGTGATCATACCATTTCATGTCCCGATGAAGTGTTATACCCAGATATTTGTAGGAGTTGGCCAATTCTAATAGTGACTAATTGAAATTATAGTCATAATTTACTATGTTTCTTTTTTTTTTCATTTTGTGAAGTGTACAGTTTTATATTTCTGAACATATAAAGCTAGTTGCCAGCCTTCGCACCATATGAAGTCTTATCAATATCTGACTGAATATTTATGCAGCTTCTTTCACACTAGTTCTCCTTACTTTCAAAAGAATGCTTGTGGCTGGATTAATGCAAATAGTGCTATTAATGCATATAATTGTAAAATTTCGTTTCTTGTCCATTTCCCAGAACTGTTATGTTTTATAGACATTTTCCACAGTACATTTTTATTATTCAGACTTCTTCCAACCAGATGCTAAGACATTACTGTTACAACTTTACTAAGAACTTCTCATTACTACTCCTCATTATGTGTCACTCTGTACAGCCTCATGCCCCAGCAGTGTCAGAGCCATAACGAAAAACAATCTCTTAATTTTAATTCTACTATTATTTTGCTCCTTTATCTACTCCTAATTTTGAATACATTTGATAATAGCATCATCATTGTTCATGTTCTCACATTTACCACACGAGTTTTGGAAAGACATGAATGGGCCAATATGTTGGTGCTTGTATACCCATATCCATGTTGCTACATTGAACATACACTGCAGCAACTCTCTCAAATAGAAAGTTTCTGATTGATGCTTATACACTATCTGATCAAAATCATCCAGTCACCTATTAGTGTACATTAGCACTATGCCATACGGAGACACCACAGTGGCGTCGTGTGCATAGTATCACTCAGTGGCTGGCGATACCACAGTGGTGCGTGAGTACAGTATCGCATAGTGGCCAGTGACAGCATTTTAGTATCTTTTGCATTATGTTAGTATTTCATTTAGGTAACAACAAGTTACACATGTCAACAAGTTTTTTGTTTTTATAAGTGCTTGTGGCCTTTCATTATGGTAGAGGAAATAGATGGCACAATTATTTATGATGAATACATGGACATCTTGTCTGACGTTCCAGACAACTTGGCTGGTTGGGAAGAAGACATTGGATATCAAAAAAATGAAAGTGGAGCAGAATCATCAGAATATAGCAAAATACGTCCAAGAAGAATTCGGTGAATGCTATGGTTGCCAACTGATTCACATGCATCAGACAAAGAACAGAGTGCACAATGGTCAGACTTTGATTTACTGAGGACCAACAATAAATCTGAAGGATTTCCAGGTCCAAACATATTTCCCAAGGATACAAAGAGCATCGAAGATATCATAGAACTGTATTTTGGGAATGATCTATTTGAATATATTAGCAATGAAACCAACAAGTACTACAGTCAAAATTGTAATAGAAGGAACTTGGATTTAAAAAAATGGCAAATTTGTCAATGTTACAGGACTCGAACTTAGAAAATGATTTGGGCTTGCTATCCTTCTGAGAACTGTACAAAAAGCAAGGATCAATGATTATTGGTCAACGAATCCATTGATACACACACCGATATTTCACAAAACGATGTCCCGCAACTGATTCAGACAAATATTACCATTTTTACATTTATTCTGAAACAACAGTAAGCCAGATAATGCCAACCGGCTTTTCAAAGTGCAATTCATAATTGATTATTCTTCCAAAAAGTTTAAAGAAACTTTAATCTAAATCAGAACATATCAATTGATGAAGGAATGATACTGTTGTGTGGATGGTTAAATTTTAAAGTTTACTATCTGTTGAAAATTATAAAATGTGGCTTACTCATTCAGATGCTGTGTGATTTGAGTACAGGCTACATTTCCTCATTGAAGAAATATTCTAGCACTGGACAGCCTTTTTACACCTTCTTATGGAAAGTGGCATCACCTCTACATGGATAATTATTATAACAGTGTAGAACTTGCAGAGAAGTTACTTGAAAAGAAAATTTGAGTTTGTGGAACAATATGGCAAAATAGAGGATTTCTGGGAAAATTAAAGCATGCAAAAGTCAATGTGTTTGAAGCTTGTCACCAACGGAAAGCTGAAGTACTCACACAGGTACAGAGAGTTTCAAAAACTAAAATGATGTGAGTGATCTCTACAATACATAATGCCACTTTGACTGACACTCAAAGAAAATGTAGAAAAACCAATTACACAATAAAAAAACCTGAACGTGTGTTAGACTACAACAAATACATGAATGGAGTGGATCAGGCAGACCAATATTTGAGTTATTACCCTATCTACAGAAGTACTATGAAATAGTAAAAAAATGTTTGCATGTACCTCATACATTGCACATTATTTAATATGTTCTGTACATGTCAATATTTCAGTACAGAACACAACAGTCTGATTTCATGATTTTTTTATTGAGTGTCTGATTCGTGGATAAAAGACCATGTACCTGCTTCTGAACAAAACTTGGAGGTTGCCACTACATTGCATACATCTCATTATGATCCAGTTGACAGACTTTCCAGTCACATAAAGCAACACCAACTAATACGTATTTCCAAAACGAATAAACGAAAATGAAGAAACTGCAATGTATGTTCCAAAAACAAAAAAACAACTTAATGTGCAAGTCTTGTATAGTTGCATTTCATCTTGAAGACTGTTTTGCTGCATATCAAATGAAAGAGAAATACTAAGTACCAAAGACAATATAATAAACAAATATATGAAAAAAATTTTGTATTTATTTACATACGCATATCTTCAAAATTTCATGAAAGTATGGGAACAGGGTTGAGAACTTGGGAGAACTAGCAGTAAGATTAGTAAAACTTAACGAGTTATAATCTCCCAATAATGTCAAGGATGGCCGAATAATCCAATTAGTGCCACCACAGCCAAGCGAATAAATTTGTACGAGACATGCGGACAGCAAAGTGTTAATATGGACAGCCTGAACTCTAATGTGGACACTCACTGATTTGTCTGAATACCAATGGGGAAATGGCAGTCTATTGTTCCATAAAAGCCAAAACCAGAGATCGTCATGATGTTGGATGCTGGGGTCTGGGGTGATATCAGTGTTCTGACACTAAAAGTACTCTAATGGGTTCATGTTGAGACTCTGAGCTAGCCTGTCTATTTGAGGAATGTCATTGCCTCACAGATGCTGTGTCAAGACAGGGTGCACTGTCATGCTGCTTCTATCATCATCTCCAAGCTGTTCCTTTAATGTATGCTGTACACAATGCTGCAAAATGGATTCATGTCCTCCACTATTTACCATTTTTGTAAGTGCAGTAAGGGAGTCTCACCCTAACCACAAAAAATACCCTCATACTGAATGCTTAACTGTTGGCACTGCACATGGTGGCAAGTAACATTCTACAGACATTTGGTATACCCAAACCTTTCCATCAGATTGCCACAGGACATAGTATGATTCATCATTCCAAATGACTCAATTTGTCACCCACTGTCCCTTTACAAGACCTTAAATGTCATTTATCATTGACAACAGAACCGGTTTATGAGGAGGTGCTCAATTATTGTACCTCATTTTTTAACTTCCTACACATGTTGTGTTAGCTGGACAAGGGAAAAACTGGGAAACATTTGTGACACTCAGTGTTATATGTGGAAGCTTAGCTTTTCTTGTAGCTATAGTATGTGGATATTAATTTAATCCATTAACTTTTCCTATTCATATACTTCACAGGTCTAGGGGTAGCGGCTTTGATTCATAATCAAAACGTCTTCGGTCCTGGGTTCGATCCCCGCCACTGCCTAAATTTTGATAAATAATCAGCATTGGCGGCCGAAGACTTCCGGCATAAGAAGTCAGCCTCATTCTGCCAACGGCCTTGTCAAAGAGGGCGGAGGAGCGGAAAGAGGTTCAGGGCACTCTCTTGTCCTAGGGGTGGGAAATTGCCCCTAAAGGCGGAAGAATCAGCAATGATCAACGACATGAGGATGCAGAAGGCAATGGAAACCACTGCATTAAAGACACGTAATGTGTATCCACAGGACATGTGGCCTGTAACTGAAGAAGTGTCATGATGATATCTCCATTGGCAAAAGATTCTGGAATAGTTCCCCATTCGGATCTCCGGGAGGGGACTGCCAAGGGGGAGGTTACCATGAGAAAAAGATTGAATAATCAACAAAAGGATAACATTCTACAAGTCGGGGCATGGAATGTCAGAAGCTTGAACGTGGTAGGAAAACTAGAAAATCTGAAAAGGGAAATGCAAAGGCTCAATCTAGATATAGTAGGGGTCAGTGAAGTGAAGTGGAAGGAAGACAAGAATTTCTGGTCAGATGAGTATCGGGTAATATCAACAGCAGCAGAAAATGGTATAACAGGTGTAGGATTCGTTATGAATAGGAAGGTAGGGCAGAGGGTGTGTTACTGTGAACAGTACAGTGACTGGGTTGTTCTAATCAGAATCGTCAGCAGACCAACACCGACAATGATAGTTCAGGTATACATGCCGACGTCGCAAGCTGAAGATGAACAGATAGAGAAAGTGTATGAGGATATTGAAAGGGTAATGCAGCATGTAAAGGGGGACGAAAATCTAATAGTCATGGGCGACTGGAATGCAGTTGTAGGGGAAGGAGTAGAAGAAAAGGCTACAGGAGAATATGGACTTGGGACAAGGAATGAAAGAGGAGAAAGACTAATTGAGTTCTGTAACAAGTTTCAGCTAGTAATAGCGAATACCCTGTTCAAGAATCACAAGAGGAGGAGGTATACTTGGAAAAGGCCAGGAGATACGGGAAGATTTCAATTAGATTACATCATGGTCAGACAGAGATTCTGAAATCAGATACTGGATTGTAAGGTGTACCCAGCAGCAGATATAGACTCAGATCACAATATAGTATTGATGAAGAGTAGGATGAAGTTCAAGACATTGGTCAGGAAGAATCAATACGCAAAGAAGTGGGATGCGGAAGTACTAAGGAATGACGAGATACGTTTGAAGTTCTCTAACGCTATACATACAGCAATAAGGAATAGCGCAGTAGGCAGTACAGTTGAAGTGGAATGGACATCTCTAAAAAGGGCCATCACAGAAGTTGGGAAGGAAAACATAGGTACAAAGAAGGTAGCTGCGAAGAAACCATGGGTAACAGAAGAAATACTTCAGTTGATTGATGAAAGGAGGGAGTACAAACATGTTCCGGGAAAATCAGGAATACAGAAATACAAGTCGCTGAGGAATGAAATAAATAGGAAGTGCAGGGAAGCTAAGATGAAATGGCTGCAGGAAAAATGTGAAGACATCGAAAAAGATATGATTGTCGGAAGGACAGACTCAGCATATAGGAAAGTCAAAATAACCTTTGGTGACATTAAAAGCAACAGTGGTAACATTAAGAGTGCAACGGGAATTCCACTGTTAAATGCAGAGGAGAGAGCAGATATGTGGAAAGAATACATTGAAAGCCTCTATGAGGGTGAAGATTTGTCTGATGTGATAGAAGAAGAAACAGGAGTCGATTTAGAAGAGATAGGGGATCCAGCATTAGAATCGGAATTTAAAAGTGCTTTGGAGGACTTACGGTCAAATAAGGCAGAAGGGATAGATAACAATCCATCAGAATTTCTAAAATCATTGGGGGAAGTGGCAACAAAACGACTATTCACGTTGTTGTGTAGAATATATGAGTCTGGCGATATACCATCTGACTTTCGGAAAAGCATCATCCACACAATTCCGAAGACGGCAAGAGCTGACAAGTGCGAGAATTATCGCACAATCAGCTTAACAGCTCATGCATCGAAGCTGCTTACAAGAATAATATACAGAAGAATGGAAAAGAAAATTGAGAATGCGCTAGGTGACGATCAGTTTGGATTTAGGAAAAGTAAAAGGACGAGAGAGGCAATTCTGACGTTACGGCTAATAATGGAAGCAAGGCTAAAGAAAAATCAAGACACTTTCATAGGATTTGTTGACCTGGAAAAAGCGTTCGACAATATAAAATGGTGCAAGCTGTTCGAGATTCTGAAAAAAGTAGGGGTAAGCTATAGGGGGAGACGGATCATATACAATATGTACAACAACCAAGAGGAAATAATAAGAGTGGACGATCAAGAACAAAGTGCTCATATTAAGAAGGGTGTAAGACAAGGCTGTAGCCTTTCGCCCCTACTCTTCAATCTGTACATCGAGGAAGCAATGATGGAATTAAAAGAAAGGTTCAGGAGTGGAATTAAAATATCAGTGATACGATTTGCTGATGACATTGCTATCCTGAGTGAAAGTGAAGAAGAATTAAATGATCTGCTGAACGGAATGAACAGTCTAATGAGTACACAGTATGATTTCAGAGTAAATCGGAGAAAGACGAAGGTAATGAGAAGTAGTAGAAATGAGAACAGCGAGAAAGTTAACATCAGGATTGATGGTCACGAAGTCAATGAAGTTAAGGAATTCTGCTACCTAGGCAGTAAAATAACCAATGATTGACGGAGCAAGGAGGACATCAAAAGCAGACTCGCTATGGCAAAAAGGGCATTACTGGCCAAGAGAAGTCTACTAATATCAAATACCGGACTTAATTTGAGGAAGAAATTTCTGAGGATGTACGTCTGGAGTACAGCATTGTATGGTAGTGAAACATGGACTGTGGGAAAACCGGAACAGAAAAGAATCGAAGCATTTGAGATGTGGTGCTGTAGACGAATGTTGAAAATTAGGTGGACTGATAAGGTAAGGAATGAGGAGGTTCTACGCAGAATAGGAGAGGAAAGGAATATGTGGAAAACACTGATAAGGAGAAGGGACAGGATGATAGGACATCTGCTAAGACATGAGGGAATGACTTCCATGGTACTAGAGGGAGCTGTAGAGGGGGCAAAAACTGTAGAGGAAGACAGAGATTGGAATACGTCAAGCAAATAATTGAGGACATAGGTTGCAAGTGCTACTCTGAGATGAAGAGGTTAGCACAGGAAAGGAATTCGTGGTGGGCCACATCAAACCAGTCAGTAGACTGATGACCAAAAAAAATATACTTCACAGCAATGTTGTTGTTGGCTGGCTACATTACATGTCCTATTCTCCAAATATGTGTTGTAACTGGGTAGCAAGATCACATGACACAAGCTATGTGCTACGTGCAATGGATGGCTCAGTCTCAATATCAGTGCTTCGGGAGCTACTGTGCTATATTTATTGAAATTTGTAATTATATTTTTTTGTAATAAACAAATATGAAAAGTACTGGTTGCCACATATGAGATCTTCCCAAAACACATTGTTTTCTGCTGGCTTCCATTTTCTAAAGTGCTCGGATGTTCTATATGATGTATAAAGCCTGTACCAGTCAAAGGATTGATAAGTTTTGTATTTATGAGGAAATGTATATCGCCACTTAACCAGAAAAAATTGCTTTCACCCA
This sequence comes from Schistocerca piceifrons, assembly GCF_021461385.2. NCBI lineage: Eukaryota > Metazoa > Arthropoda > Insecta > Orthoptera > Acrididae > Schistocerca > Schistocerca piceifrons. The sequence goes on along the minus strand of NC_060145.1, from coordinate 308,020,991 downwards.
TTTTTTTTAATGGGCAATCCAAGGAATTCTTTTCTTTTATGCACCCTGTAATTACCAAATTATGAAATAGTGTTGATTTAAATATAAAGAAGAAACTGCTTATGCAAAGAATGACTTCCTTTGAGAAATTTACATCAGTTGGGGACACCTACATACAAAAGATTATAGAGCCAAAAAGTGCACTTGTGACAGCAGGCATGAGAGTAGTAAACCTCATATGTCTGATGTCTGGGTACGTGCAGGTGCCGCCATGGTCATATGGGGGAGTTGTGGGAGCAACCCTGTGACTTGGGCTGGTTTGGCTTCAGTTGTATGCAGATGTCCCAGTGCCACAGCAACAACAGCATTAGCTGTGACCCAGGGACCAGCCATCTGCAAGCCCGACTGGAAGGATCAGTCCAAACCTCTGTGTGTGCTCAGAATACTTGCTTAGCTCTATTGGCACAGTTGTTTCATAACATGACTTGTGACTTTACCTACATATTGACATGGGTAATTGGGCTATGTGTGGCTCTGTTTAAAAAGGATGGCTCAATAAAGTTGGGAATCAAGTTACACATGTCTGCTGCCCTGAATCTATCACATATATGTCTGAATATCACACATTATCTCAGGTAGGTCTGTCTTCTTTCCCATCCTGATCTAAAAGTGTCCTGAATCGCTCTCTTGAGAGCACCCCTCAAAAAAAGGAAAAAAAAAAATACCTATCTTCACTAGACTCCAGTAGTATTCCACCACTACCTACTTCTAGCTGGTTGAATGACATCCCATAAAATTTTGCATTGTCACTGTATTCTACATACATGATTTGGCTCAGTTTGACCACTTTCTGTGCTAAACCAATAAGTTATAACAATATTTAATAAAAATAATGTCATAAACATTTGGTTGTTTCAGACCATGTACAATAACTGTAATTAATAGTTTTTTCATAAATAAATAAGCCAGCATTCTTGTGCATGTGTGTTCATGTTAAATGAGAGTAATGTTGTTAAATATTACTTAACACTTACTTAGGCCTGTTTGACAAAAGCTTCTTCTAGTACTCTTTTCAGTGGCACCTAATACACACATGACATACATGCCCACTTTTAAACGACAGTGGTTTTTAATGTCAACTGTAATCAATATTCAAGCAAAGTTACTGGAAAAAATAGTAAAATATTCCTTAAATAGTGAGACAAGTATTGCTGTGTTTTTGTGGAGAATACAATTTTCTGACTGGCATTAGCATTATAGAAAGGATATGAAAAGTAATAAATCAATAAATGGAATAGATTCAGGGATGATAGCTAGTGCTATGCTATCGTCCAAGACATTGTTTGTTGAAATACACAAAGCATTGAAGAGTTACCAATTTCAAGATTTGTTGTGATGGTATTCATCACTGTAAATTATTAACTCCTGCAGTTTTTAAGATATTGAGAATAATATTGTTTCAGTGGATGCACCTCAGTTTTCTACAATTACAGATGTATTCAGATTTTATTACTGAAACTTCAAGAGCTGTAAGTAACCATATTTCAGACTGTCTTAAACACTGCCATTACAGGTGCATCTTCTGCACCCCTGCCATGTTAGCAACAGTCATCCAAATTATCCCTCTTCTGGGGTTAAACATATCCAGCAATGTTCTGACTGCCTTTGTACCACGTGGAGCAGCCATGCTAACAAGTACCCAACCAAGAAGCAAATTCATCTCCCTTCAGTACCAACCCTAGATGGCCAAATAGTTCACTTAAATGCATATAACATTACAGGCTCCATCTTATAAGCTCTTTTTGTGTTTCAATACCTCAATCAGTTCCTTGTAGGATCAATTTGATGTTCACCTGTCTGCCTGACTGTTAAGACCCATTTTTTCTCAGTAATGGTTGGAGGTATGAAGTCAAAATTTATGTCAAATACCGATGTCTACGGTCCCTTCATGGTGTAAAAAATTAAGCTTCTAAGTCAATGCAATCAATGACAACCACCATTTGTAAAGACCTCTGTTTTCAGGAAAAGATAGAAGTACTAACTTAAATTTTATGTCAAATGCTAAACTCTACACCCCTTGGGAGTATAAATAACTGAAGTTTCTATGTGAGTGCTATCAAAAGACAGGACAGTTCCATTAGTAATGAAATGGCAACTTATGTAGTAATGTAAGATTGTATTTGTAAATCTCTGTTCACGCACTTTGAGGTTTTTTGAATTTCTTTTTCCTAATTTTCATAAAGTCAACTAAATATAGGCTGCTTCTTCCTCCTCCTCTTCTTCATCTTCCTTTTTTTTCATCCCAATATTAATTGTGTAGCATGAATTTATTTTCATTTAGCATAATGTATGATGAGTGTTTAATAAGTAATGCAACCCATTATTTTCCTCATCCAGTTTCAGTTGGAAAATGTGGCATTTGTCGTGGGATATCATGGAATATTCCTGCTTCAGCTCCTCTTTTTCCCAGGAAATCAGAGCATTGCAGATACTCATAGGGGCTTGCAGAATGTCTATGGAGACCTGGCAGTGAATGAAAGCATGGAAACTTGTTGGACGAGGCATCTGTCATCATTGCAACAAGATTACACAGATCTGTTGGACCTCCCACGTGCTGGATAGCCGCACGTAGCTGTGACTTCTGCAATGTTGAAACATGCACACACACACACCTGAGTTGATGAGCAGGTCACACTCAAACAAGTTGCTGCTCAAAAGAACATCTATGTTGGTAGTGCTGACACACTTGTCCACCAGTTTGGTGGACAAGTGTACCTGCTGGATTCCTCCCCACCTAACAGAAGACAATAAAGATCAGTGAAGGATTGTCTGTGCAGAATTGCTTGCATGTTACAAAACTGATCTTTAAGATTATTGTCAAACATTGTCACAGGTGAAGAAATGTGGGTTCATCACCTTGATCTGGAAACAAAATGGCAATCCATGAAGTGGCACCGTACCACCTTTCCCCTGAAGATAAAGTTCAGAGCTACATCCTCAACTAGTAAACTGTTCAGAAAGTTATTGTTAAATATTGTACATATGTCTGACTAACCACAATATAAATACTTTTACTATGAACTGACTTTGTATCATTGACCTTGTGCTGCTGATCAGACACCTCCTTTATGACTGGCCATACTGTTTCAATTTTATCCTGGGAGTTAGCTATTCTATTTGCATAATACATACTCTTTGCCTCTCTAATAACATTTTTATGCGCCTTACAATACTGTTTGTAATGAACTACTGTAGCCTGATTGTGACTACTTCTAATATTTTGATATAATTCCCACTTTGTTCTACATGATATCCTTATTCCACTAGTCAGCCACTGAGGTGACCTTTTGCCTTGTCATGTATGTTACTGGCACAAACATCCTGCCACTCTTGTTGCTTAAAAAGGTTTAAAAAACTCTATATTGCCATTGTATTAGCTTTTCTACATGTTGTTGTTGTTGTTGTGGTCTTCAGTCCTGAGACTGGTTTGATGCAGCTCTCCATGCTGCTCTATCCTGGGCAAGCCTCTTCATCTCCCAGTACCTACTGCACCCTACATCCTCCTGAATCTGCTTAGTGTATTCATCTCTACAATTTTTACCCTCCACGCTACACTCCAGTACTAAATTGGTGATCCCTTCATGCCTCAGAAAATGTCCTATCAACCGATCCCTTCTTCTAATCAAGTTGTGCCACAAACTCCTCTTCTCCCCAATTCTATTGAATACCACCTCATCAGTTATGTGATCTACCCATCTAATCTTCAGCATTCTTCTGTAGCACCACATTTCAAAAGCTTCTATTCCCTTCTTGTCTAAACTATTTATCGTCCATGTTTCACTTCCATACATGGCTACACTCCATACAAATACTTTCAGAAACGACTTCCTGACACTTAAATCTATACTCGATGTTAACAAATTTCTCTTTTTCAGAAACGCTTTCCTTACCATTGCAAGTCTAAATTTTATATTCTCTCTACTTTGACCATCATCAGTTATTTTGCTCCCAAAATAGCAAAACTCCTTTACTACTTTAAGTGTCTCATTTCCTAATCCAATTCCCACAGCATCACCCGACTTAATTTGGCTACATTCCATTATCCTCATTTTGCTTTTGTTGATGTTCATCTTATACCCTCCTTTCAAGACACTGTCCATTCTGTTCAACTGCTCTTCCAAGTTTGTTGCTGTCTCTGACAGGATTACAATGTCATCGGCGAACCTCAAAGTTTTTATTTCTTCTCCATGGATCTTAATACTTACTCAGAACTTTTCTTTCGTTTCCTTTACTGCTTGCTCAATATACAGATTGAATAGCATCAGGGAGAGGCTACAACACTGTCTCACTTCCTTCCCAACCACTGCTTCCCTTTCATATCCCTCGACTCTTATAACTGCCATCTGCTTTTTGTACAAATTGAAAATAGCCTTTTGCTCTCTGTATTTTACCCCTGCCATCTTCAGAATTTGAAAGAGTGTATTCCAGTCAACATTGTCAAAAGCTTTCTCTAGGTCCACAAATGCTAGAAATGTAGGTTTGCCTTTCCTTAATCTTTCTTCTAAGATAAGTCATAGGGTCAGTATTGCCTCACGTGTTCCAACATTTCTACAGAATCCAAACTGATCTTCCCCGAGGTTGGCTACTATCAGTTATTCCATTCGTCTGTAAAGAATTCGCGTTAGTATTTTGCAGCTTTGACTTATTAAATTGGTAGTTCAGTAATTTTCACATTTGTCAACACCTGCTTTCTTTGGGATTGGAATTATTATATTCTTCTTGAAGTCTGAGGGTATTTTGCCTGTCTCATACACCTTGCTCACCAGATGGTAGAGTTTTGTCAGGACTGGCTCTCCCAAGGCTGTCAGTAGTTCTAATGGAATGTTGTCTACTCCCGGGGCCTTGTTTCGACTTAGGTCTTTCAGTGCTCTGTCAAACTCTTCATGCAATATCATGTCTCCCATTTCATCTTCATCTAACTCCTCTTCCATTTGTATAACATTGCCCTTAAGTAAATCGCCCTTGTATAGACCCTCTATATACTCCTTACACCTTTCTGCTTTCCCTTCTTTGCTTAGAACTGGGTTCCCATCTGAGGTCTTGATATTCATACAAGTCGTTCTCTTTTCTCCAAAGGTCTTTTTAATCTTCCTGTAGGCAGTATCTATCTTACCCCTAATGAGATAAGCCTCTACATCTTTAATTTTGTCCTCTAGCCAAGCCTGCTTAGCCATTTTGCACTTCCTGTCGCTCTCATTTTTGAGACGTTTGTATTCCTTTTTGCCTGCTTCATTTACTGCATTTTTATATTTTCTCCTTTCATCAATTAAATTCAATATTTCTTCTGTCACCCAAGGATTTCTACTAGCCCTCGTCTTTTTACCTACTTGATCCTCTGCTGTCTTCACTACTTCATCCCTCGAAGCTACCCATTCTTCTTCTACTGTATTTCTTTCCCCCATTCCTGTCAGTTGTTCCCTTATGCTCTCCCTGAAACTCTGTACAACCTCTGGTTCTTTCAGTTTATCCAGGTCCCATCTCCTTAAATTCCCATCTTTTTGCAGTTTCTTCAGTTTTAATCTACAGTTCATAACCAATAGATTGTGGTCAGAGTCCACATCTGCCCCTGGAAATGTCTTACAATTTAAAATCTGGTTGCTAAATCTCTGTCTTACCATTATATAATCTATCTGAAACCTTTTAGTATCGCCAGGGTTCTTCCATGTATACAACCTTCTTTAATTATTCGTGAACCAAGTGTTATCTATGATTAAGTTATGCTCTGTGCAAAATTCCACCAGGCGGCTTCCTCTTTCATTTCTTACCCCCAATCCATATTCACCTACTATGTTTCCTTCTCTTACTTTTCCTACTGTCGAATTCCAGTCACCCATGACTATTAAATATTCATCTCCCTTCACTATCTGAATAATTTCTTTTATCTCATCATACATTTCATCAACTTCTTCATCATGGGAAGAGCTAGTTGGCATATAAACTTGTACTACTGTAGTAGGCATGGGCGTCGTGTCTATCTTGGCCACAATAATGCGTTTAATATGCTGTTTGTAGTAGCTTACCTGCACTCCTATTTTTTATTCATTATTAAACCTTTTCCTGCACTACCCCTATTTGATTTTGTTTTTATAACCCTGTATTCACCTGACCAAAAGTCTTGTTCCTCCTGCCACCGAACTTCACTAATTCCCACTATATCTAATTTTAACCTATCCATTTCCCTTTTTAAATTTTCTAACGTACTTGCCCTATTAAGGGATCTGACATTCCACACTCCGGTCTGTAGAATGCCAGTTTTCTTTCTCCTGATAACGATGTCCTCTTGAGTAGTCCCCACCCGGAGATCCAAATGGGGGACAATTTTAACTCCAGAATATTTTACCCAAGAGGACACCATCATCATTTAATCATACAGTAAAGCTGCATGCCCTCAGGAAAAGTTACGGCTGTAGTTTCCCCTTGCTTTCAGCCGTTCGCAGTATCAAAACAGCAAGGCCATTTTGGTTAGTGTTACAGGGCCAGAACGGGCAATCATCCAGACTGTTGCACCTGCAACTACTGAAAAGTCTGCTGCCCCTCTTCCGGAACCACATATTTGTCTGGCCTCTCAACAGATACCCCTCCCTTGTGGTTGCACCTACAGTACGGCTATCTGTATCGTTGAGGCACACAAGCTTCCCCACCAACGGCAAGGTCCATGGTTCATGGGGGAGCTTTTCTACATAGTTTGTAATTATTTACAACATGTGTTTGAGTACAAAAATCTTTTAGTGTTAAAATTTGTGCATTATGGACTGAAAGGCCATTCACTCTTTTAATAACAGAATGCCCACCTAGTGATGAAGAATGAATAAAAATATTGTCAGTGGCTGTGGTATTGTTCCTCTGCACTGTAGTTGGAGAAAACACAGTCTGCATCATATCATATGAATTTAGGAGATCTTCCAACATTTTTTTCTTGCACAATCACATACAAAATTAATATTGAAGTCACTAATTATAACCAATTTTTGGTACTTCCTTAAAGTGAACCAAGAACCCACTCCAGCTTGAGCTGAAATGCTTTGAAGTCAAAGTTAGAGGGCCTATAAACAACAAAAATTATAAGTTTAGTTTCACTAAATTCAGCTGCCCTTGCACAAAATTCAAATATCTCTTCAGCGTAGTGCCATCATATGTCCGCAGACTTAAATAGAATACTGCATTTTACATAGAACCCCCCTCCCCAATTCAGCAAAGAACTCCTCGAAAAACAGCCAACTGATCTGTATCCTGGTAAAGGAAGCCTATGAACTTTTTAAAATTATCTAAGCATTGCTGTGATATACTTGTAGTGTCAGAGTCAACATTTGTAAGCAGTTCACTAATTTTATCTCGAATACCTTTTTTTATTTTGATGAAATATGCTAATTCCTTATTTACTTGGAAACATGACATCCTCTGAAGGCAGGTCTTTTTTAAAGGGACTTTCTTTTAAGCAGGGATACCTATCAGCTGACTACTTCTCGATTACTAATTCTATTTTCAACACATTTTGCAAACGGTGTGAACATATCCATTGTAAGCAATGGACACCGCTTAACTCCACCAATCTGTGAAAACTCTCAGTGGCAGTAATTAGTAACTTCATTATCAAAGAGAGATTTGAAAGTGCCTGGATTTCTCTAATCTGCAATAGCTAGGCATCTGATATATGGTTACACATTTAGGAACTTTCTCTGTATCACTCTTTTATTTTTTAAAAACAGTTTTGCCTCTCATGTAGAATTTAGCAAAATGGAGTTAAAAGGTTTTCATTGCCTTCCATCAATATACTACTGAATGTAGATGAAATATTATTTCTTTTGATGATACACGGTTCAGGAGCTATTGTGTCACAAACATTATTCAGAAGGTATTGACTTCATAAACACTGAAATGCACAAAAAACCAGCTTTCATAAAATTGGAGCATAAATTATCCAGAATATATTCTTTCAGTGTTCTATAATAAGAGCACTTAGTGACTTCCAGCAAACTGTAAATATTATTTCAAATCATTCCTTACTTTAATCCTTTCCATTCCAATTCTTCTGCTCACTGCATTCTTCCCGAGTCTCATTTATTTTACGCAGGTGAGGATGTGAGGGTTTGGATGCTATTATGCTATGTTTTAAAAAATAAAATGCAATGTCAGGTTAAATGGTGACTTTATCTCTGTTTACACTAGTTTTTGAAACTCCTGTGGTGTTTGGTTATGGTTTTTAATAATAATTTTTTTTTTTTTTATATATGGCACTTCTTAAAACATTATCCCATTTCAAGTTCCATCTTCTAGAAAATTGTCTCTCCCCCCTTTCTCCTTTCTCCTCATACTTGTTGCACTCAAGCAATCCTTTGTTGAGTTTTTCATTTTGCATTATAAAATGCATCTTTTGATTTAGTCTCTCCTAGGCATCAAAGGATGATGGTCGTCCTCCTTTCTTTGAATTTGAATTCTCACCTGGCCATCTAGCTGTGTGATTAGATTTCTTCTGTAGGAAAGGTGAGTCTGCAGTTGTTCTACACACTAATTTTTTTCTGTTGAGTAAAGAATATAGCTGTTCAGTGCAGCAACTTCAATGATTTGGATGAATAATTTCTTCCTCCACTTGTATGAATGTGCCCAAAAAAGGAAATTTCATGAGATCAGTCACCGTCATGGTAAACTTTCCTGGTATTTGCTACAGGTTTCTCTCTTCACTGGTTTCCATTCCATCAGGTTACTCTGATGCTCTAGAACTTACATAACTGCACATGGTGGAAGTTTCTTCCCAACCACTTTCATCATTACATTTCCCCTTCTTCTTAGTGCTTCAGATACCCACCTGGTAATATGGTCATCATTTACATGTTTTCTACCTGCCATAAACTTACTAGAACCATATGAACACAACACACTTAGAGTTGTCAGACCTTCATACTAAGTTCTGCCATGCAGTCAGCGAATTACAATTATGGAGCAGACGGAAAGCACAATAATGGAAACATGTCAGATATTGTCAGACATTGGAGCCATAGCAAAAAATTGTAATGTTGGATGTAGTCTGACAGTGGATCAGGATGGGTTAAAGGTTCAACATGCTTAACACTAAATATTTAGCACACTAATGCATTATTAAAGTAATCAGATGTTCGAAGATTTTTATACAAGGGAATTTGATTCCTTAGCCCTTTTATACAATATACTTACCAGTGACTGTATTTCTCTACTGTGTTTGTGGAAATACATGATACCACTTTTGTATGCTCCTGGCATCTAATGGTAATCCTCTGCACCAGCTACAATTTCTGTTTGTCGTGAGATATAGTTCTTTGCATCATGGGAATTATACATCCCATCAAATAACATTGTTTTAAAGGTGCTTCTGAAGTGGACTTACCACCAATGTAGTTTCTCCAAGACACTTGGGAAATATATTACGAGGAACTTAATGTGTCTTTTGTGGACCATGGGAAACATACTTATAGTCAACTTATTGGTTTTACAGAAATTTTGGTAACATGTGTTACCACCTCAGGTCTACCTCACATGTTGTGGTAGTACACAGTACCGGGCATATAAAAACTGCTACAACAATCAGTGTCTGTTTGTCATGAGATCACTAATCTTTTAACTTGTGAAGTCAAAAAAATTGCTTAATTCTTAGTGGGAAATATGCTTACCATCATATAAGTCACAAACTATCCATGAGAAATATATATACTACCATAGTTTTTAGTCATAAATCACTAAAATAGAATCATAAAAAGTAAATTGACTCTTCATTACAATTCTAATAGAATAAAAATAGAAATAGGTTTCTCTGAGTCACTACATAAATGCACCCATAGAGGATCTGTGATGGAGAGTTTCCTGGCAAGAAGAAAGCAATTGCAACAATTTGGCTGCGTAGTGAGACACGATAGAGTAAATATAACTAGAAAGATTGATTCTCAGGGAAATGGAAAAATCATTTTATAGCCAAATCCAGTGTTATTTTTTGCCGCATTCACTGTTACTTTTTGTCAGAATAGATATTATCTTTTTCCAAATTTTATTTTCATAAATTAGATAATACTTCTTGCAAATTCTATTTGCCAATTTCATTGTCTTTTGCCAAATTTTGTGTTTTCTTGCCAAATTTGACTGTCAAATTTGGTGTCATTCTATTGTCGAATTTGGTGTAATTTTATCATCAAATTCGGTATTAAATTTTGGCAAACTCTGTGGTATGGTATTTTTGCAGAATTTGTTGTTATATTCTGCCTAATTAGGTGTTACTTTCTGCCACATTTAGTGTTTTTTCCCAAATTCTGTTACTTTTTAGCCAATTTTGTGCAATTTTTACCAAATTCTAGATTTTTGTAAATTCGGTGTTCTTCTCCAAATTCCTTGCTATTTATGCTGATTTTTGGGGGTATTTTTGTCACCACATCAATGCTTGTTCATAGGGGAACAAAACATAAGTTTAAATTTTATTCTCTAGCCTCAGCCTTCAGAAGATCAGAAGTCAAAATGCAGTTTTAATATTGAATAACTATCAGTCACAAATATAAATAAACTACAGCCCTCAGATTGATAACATTTATATACAGCAAAATTACAAATTCCACACTATCTCTTAAAAATCACTCATTCCACATTATAATGCTAAAAACTGATAATTTTGTGTTACTTTTCATGTTATCATTTTCTTAAAATTTTGGTGACCCTATTGGTTTGAAAAAGAGGTGGATAATTTCAAGCAACTTTATCTTGCAGCTCAATGCATCTGTTATGTTAAATCAGAACCAACTTAAACTGTATGAAAACTTAGGTTACAATGGCCAAAAGGTCTTCCTTCTGAAGAAGTTGAGGGGCTGAGAACCATAAGGGTCCAAAGCACAGACACAAAATTTTGGGGATAATAGATGTTTGTGAAAATAAAACTTGTGAGCTAACCACCAGTCTCATGGGTTTCACTTGGTTTTAACCAAGCCTCAGTGTCCTGTTTCTTATACAAAAATTGCATAGCCACTTTATGTTAACAAATTTTAATTAATATTTATCATTGTTATTGTTGTTATTATTATTGTTATTATTATTATTACTGCTATTATCAGTGTTAATGCCAATCCACCAAATTTTGATATATAGGCTAATAGCAATAGTGCCTTTTGGACTATTGTGTAATTTGTAATTAATGTGGAACCAGAACCAGAACATAAAGAATAGATGCCAAAGGTACCACACACACAATTATGATCTATCCCAACATTTCGTGTTCCTTATCATCATTATTTTCATTAAGCATATTCTCTGGTGTGAGGTCCAGATAAAACAGTGTGTTCACTTAGGCTTGAAATCCAATATTTTTGTTCAACCTGCATGTTTGAAGTTTGATACAGCAGTTTTGTTTTCTTTCTGTTTGAAGGTCGACATTTGCCTTCCACCTACACATTCCACTAGATTTTGCAAGTCATCTACAAATGGTAAAGAAACAGAACCTTGTGGTTTCCCTTGATGTGACTTAAAGAAAATGGTGGCCTCCCATGACGGCAATGAAAAATGTTACTTTAAAAAACAGTTCATGGAAAACTGTTGTAAACTTCATCACTGTAAAATTTCTGAACTGTACATTGTTAATATGAATATCAACTTTTGGTCTGGTAGTGAGGGCAGTAACACTCTTCAAGGTTTTGAGTTCCTCAGAGTTCATTTTACAGACTTGAATGGTGAAACAATGGGCCATGAGGTTGTGGTGGGGCATTCCTTCAAGAACTATCAGTTTATGAACATTTCTACAGCAATGAAAATTTGTGTATTGGGCCCATAAGGAAGTGAATACCAGAGGAATGGATGAAACAATTTTTTGCAAATGTTCACATTTACTAGTATAGTTGTACAGCACAGATAAAGCTGGTTCACTGTAAGATCAAAAAATGTCAGGAGTACACATACATGCTTACAGTCTCAAAATGATGGTGGTGTGGTTCATTCCCTTAAGATTCTCAGCAGCTAAATTGATGAGGTATATGGAATGTCCACAAAGAGTGTTACTCTATATTGGATACAGTAAATGTAATATGCATTGTATTACATATGCCTCTACTCATTAATTTTTGAACCTTACAACATTTAAATCAGTTCAAAATGTGCACCGCTAGTAACACGCAAAATATAAAGCTGGTATTCAATCTCTTGCCACACATTCTGTTACATGTCTAGGGTGATTGTGCCAATGCACCTCTGATCCATTTTTGCAATGTCTTGATATCAGGAACTGCTATTGTGTACACAATATCTTCATGAACCCCCAAAGAAAGAAATCTGAGGGGTATTTTCAGTTGATCTCAGGGCCATGGTGATTGGGCTATCTCCATCAATCCACCTGTTGGCTAAAGTTTCATTAGAAAATCACAGACTTAAAGAGCCCAATGTGGGGGAGTCCCATCTAGCTGAAAGATGGTAGTACTTAGCATTTGCTGTAGCTGGGGGACAGTAAAGTTCATTAACATGTCTAGGTAAACATATCCACTTGTAGTGCTCTTAAGGAAGAAAACTGGGCCAATCATTTGATCACACATTAACCCACACCCACATTATCCTTTTGACTGTCCCAAATGTGTTCTCATATAATATGAGGGTTTTATGATCCTCAGATACAGGAATTATGGTTGTTAACTGAGCCACAAACACGAAATGTAGTCTTGTCAGAATAACATACATGCTTCAAGAAATCATTGTCCTCATCCAAATGGTTCAGCATATCCACTGCATGTTATTGACATTTTGAGTGATCATCTGATTGTAATGACTGAACAGTTTGGACATTGTAGGCATACAGTTTATGAAATTTGTGAACCACTTTATGCACTGTACTCTTTTGTACTTGAAGCTGCCATGAAACTTGTTTAACAGATTTCTGTGGTGATGTTATGAATTTGAATGAAAATGCCTGCACATTCTACTCCCAAACAGATGGTTTGCCACTGATTGTCCATTTCTGAAACAACTTCATTGCAAAAAAGTTCCCATCTATGTTCTGATTAACTTGATATCTACATCTACATCAACATCCATACTCCGCAAGCCACCTGAGGGTGTGTGGCGGAGGGTACCCTGAGTACCTCTATCGATTCTCCCTTCTATTCCAGTCTCATATTGTTCGTGGAAAGAATGATTGTTGGTATGCTTCTGTGTGGGCTCTAATCTCTCTGATTTTATCCTCATGGTCTCTTCGCGAGATATACGTAGGAGGGAGCAATACACTGCTTGGCTCTTTGGTGAAGGTATGTTCTCGAAACTTTAACAAAAGCCCGTACCGAGCTACTGAGCATCTCTCCTGCAGAGTCTTCCACAGGAGTTTCCCTATCATCTCTGTAACGCTTTCGCGATTATTAAATGATCCTGTAACGAAGCGCGTTGCTCTCCATTGGTTCTTCTCTATCTCTTCTATCAACCCTATCTGGTATGGATCCCACACTGTTGAGCAGTATTCAAGCAGTGGGCGAACAAGCGTACTGTAACCTACTTCCTTTGTTTTCGGATTCCATTTCCTTAGGATTCTTCCAATGAATCTCAGTCTGGCATCTGCTTTACCGACGATCAACTTTATATGATCATTCCATTTTAAATCACTCCTAATGCGTACTCCCAGGTAATTTATGGAATTAACCGCTTCCAGTTGCTGACCTGCTATTTTGTAGTTAAATGATAAGGGAACTATCTTTCTATGTATTCGCAGCACATTACACTTTTCTACATTGAGATTCAATCACCATTCCCTGCACCATGGGTCTACTCGCTGCAGATCCTCCTGCATTTCAGTACCATTTTCCATTGTTACAACCTCTCGATACACCGCAGCATCATCTGCAAAAAGCCTCAGTGAACTTCCGATGTCATCCACAAGGTCATTTATGTATATTGTGAATAGCAACGGTCCAATGACACTCCCCTGCAGCACACCTGAAATCACTCTTACTTCGGAAGACTTCTCTCCATTGAGAATGACATGCTGTGTTCTGTTATCTAGGAACTCTTCAATCCAATCACACAATTGGTCTGATAGTCCATATGCTCTTACTTTGTTCATTAAACGACTGTGGGAACTGTATCGAATGCCTTGCCGCAGTCAAGAAACACGACATCTACCTGTGAACCCGTGTCTATGGCTCTCTGAGTCCCGTGGATGAATAGCGCGAGCTGGGTTTCACACGATCGTCTTTTTCGAAACCCATGCTGATTCCTACAGAGTAGATTTCTAGTCTCCAGAAAAGTCATTGTACTCTAACATATTACATGTTACAAATTTCTATAACTGATCGACGTAAGAGATATAGGTCTATAGTTCTGCACATCTGTTTGACATCCCTTCTTGAAAACGGGGATGACCTGTACCCTTTTCCAATCCTTTGGAACGCTATGCTCTTCTAGAGACCTACGGTACACCGCTGCAAGAAGAGGGTCAAGTTCCTTCGCGTACTCTGTGCAAAATCGAACTGTTATCCCATTTCTAAAATGAGAGACAAATTTTTGCTGCACAGTCATTGGTGATTTGGTTTCAGCTAGCCATGAAACACATTGAGCTTTCTCCTGGGGGGGGGAAACCATCTTCACCGAGCAAGGTGTCACAGTGGTTAGCACACTGGACTTGCATTCAGGAAGACGACAGCTCAAAGCCACATCCAGCCATCCTCATTCAGGTTTTCTGTGATTACCATAAATTACTTCAGGCAGATGCTGGGATGGTTCCTTTGAAAGGGCATGACTGACTTCTTTCCACATCCTTCCCCAACCTGATGGAACTGATAACCTTGCTGTTTGGTCCCCAACCACAAATTGACAAACCAACAAAACCATTTTTACGATACAGCTCACACATTACTCCTTGTGGCAAAAGTGTTGAATGATACACAGCTGTACAGAAACTTTGTGGGTTTCCTGGTAGACCTACAACAAAAAAGTCATCATAAATGTGCACATTTGTTTGTTTCTGTGTGCATACTCATTTGCTTGTTTCTGTTGTTTTTGTGTGCATGTGCGTTTTTTCGTTTCTCTTGTTTGTGTGTGCATGCACATTTGTTTGTTTCTGTTGTTTGTGTGTGCATGTGCAATTGTTCATTTCTGTGGTGTATGTTTGCATGTGCTGTTTATTTATGTGTGCGTGTTTGCATTTGTTTGTTCCTGTTTGTCTGTGTGTGTGTTGTTGAGTAACATTGGCCCAGTGCTATCTTAAAGAAACTGATATGAGTGGTGGCAACATGTTATGTGTGAAGCTCTGACTATTGTTAATCTTAGTAAGAACCGTGACAGCTGTATTAAGAAACATTTTTAAGGTCACAACCAGTTTTGTTCAGTGAACATCATCAGATGACCCACAATTGAACAAACCAAAAATTACGCCAAAAACTAGGGTATCTTGCCCTTTGTAAATGATGTGCAACTCATACACATTGCCAATAGCCATTGTGACAAATTCTCAGAAAATTGTGCCTACATCATGACTTGGAAAACCTATGTGGAGGGGAGGGTCAGACATGTGGATCACTAATTTTGATCAAGTTTGACCAAGTCATGACTTTTTTTCTGATTCAGTATTTTTTTGTGTGTGTCTGATAATACTTTTCTTTCTCTTTTTTTGAAATAGGACATCAGGGAGTGTGATTAATAAGCAAATAAGTATTGGGCTGGCGCACAAATGTGTAGTGTTTCTCCATAAGTTTAATAAACACAAGAGAGACACAAACAGAGACATCAGTCTTGTATAATGCGTGCTGCTTCACTATTTACACACTTCTAACAACAATAGGGTAACTTTTTCATTCCATAATTGTTGAGATCACACGGTTGTTAGGTGAACAACACATCAAGCCATGCTTGGCGTTTATTTTCATCTGGAAAGGTATTACTTTGCAGGTTGTTCAATTGAGTAAGGATAAACTGGAAATCTGACCGTGCAAGATCAGGTGAATAAGGTGGCTGCAGAATGGCTTTCCAATCCAACTTCTGTACAGTGTTTTCTGTCAGTATAGCAGAATATGGGTAGGCTCTGTTGTGGAGTAGCAACATTTCACATAGTCTTCTTGATAAGTGTTCTTTGATTGCAGCTACAAGAAGTATCAATTGTGGACAGTAAATGTCCACAGTGATGGCTAGAAGCCGTTTGTAGTACACCACACCATCACTGTGCCACCAGATGCATAACATTATTTTTTGTAAATGTGTGTGGGTCTTTGCACAGGCAGTTACTGCTTTGTTAGGACTTAACCATTCCTTTCTTTTCCTTATGTTGGTGTAAACACACATCACCAGTAATGATACAGGAAAGGAGTGGTCAGTGTTGTTCAGGAGCCAATTGAGATGACAAGCAAGCAGAGTTGCCCTTGGGGCCACCTGCTGATTTTTATGATTTTGGCTTAGTGCACATGGTATCTATACACTTAATTTTTCAGGCTTTTTCACTGCATGCAAATGTCACACAATGGTCAAATTATTATATAATGGTAAGACAGAGCTTTAGGAACCAGGTATTAAATTGTAAGACATTTCCAGTGGCAGATGTGGACTCTGACCACAATCTATTGGTTATGAACTGTAGATTAAAACTGAAGAAACTGCAAAAAGGTGGGAATTTAAGGAGATGGGATCTGGATAAACTGACTAAACCAGAGGTTTTACAGAGTTTCAGGAAGAGCATGTGGGAACAATTGACAAGAATGGGGGAAAGAAATACAGTAGAAGGAGAATGGGTAGCTTAAAGGGATGAAGTAGTGAAGGCAGCAGAGGATCAAGTAGGTAAAAGGATGAGGGCTAGTAGAAATCCTTGGGTGACAGAAGAAATATTGAATTTAATTGACGAAAGGAGAAAATATAAAAATGCAGTAAATGAAGCAGACAAAAAGGAATACAAACGTCTCAAAAATGAGATCGACAGGAAGTGCAAAATGGCTAAGCAGGGATGGCTAGAGGACAAATGTAAGGATGTAGAGGCTTATCTCACTAGGAGTAAGATAGATACTGCCTACAGGAAAATTAAAGAGACCTTTGGAGAAAAGAGAACGACTTGTGTGAATATCAAAAGCTCAGATGGGAACCAAAGAAGGGAAAGCTGAAAGGTGGAAGGAGTATATAGAGGGTCTATACAAGGGCGATTTATTTAAGGGCAATGTTATAGAAATGGAAGAGGAGATAGATGAAGATGAAATGGGAGACATGATACTGAATGAAGAGTTTGACAGAGCACTGAAAGACCTAAGTCGAAACAAGACCCCTGGAGTAGACAACATTCCATCAGAACTACTGACAGCCTCAGGAGAGCCAGTCCTGACAGATCTCCACCATCTGGTGAGCAAAATGTATGAGACAGGCAAAATACCCTCAGACTTCAAGAAGAATATAATAATTCCAATCCCAAAGAAAGCAGGTGTTGACAGATCTGAAAATTACCGAACTATCAGTTTAATAAGTCAGAGCTGCAAAATACTAACGCGAATTCTTTACAGACGAATGGAAAAACTGGTAGAAACTGACCTTGGGGAAGATCAGTTTGGATTCCGTAGAAATATGGGAACACGTGAGGCTATACTGACCGTACAACTTATTTTAGAAACTAGATTAAGAAAAGGCAAACCTACATTTCTAGCATTTGTAGACTTAGAGGAAGCTTTTGACAATGTTGACTGGAATACTCTCTTTCAAATTCTGAAGGTGGCAGGTGTAAAATACAGGGAGTGAAAGTCCATTTACAATTTGTACAGAAACCAGATGGCAGTTATAAGAGTCGAGGGACACAAAAGGGAAGCAGTGGTTGGGAAGGGAGTGAGACAGGTTTGTAGCCTCTCCCCAATGTTGTTCAATCTGTATATTGAGCAAGCAGTAAAGGAAACAAAAGAAAAATTTGGAGTAGGTATTAAAATCCATGGAGAAGAAATAAAAACTTTGAGGTTCACCGATGACATTGTAATTCTGTCAGAGACAGCAAAGGACTTGGGAGAGCAGTTGAACGGAATGGACAGTGTCTTGAAAGGAGGATATAAGATGAACATCAACAAAAGCAAAACGAGGATAATGGAATGTAGTCGAATTAAGTTGGGTGATGTTGAGGGAGTTAGATTAGGAAACGAGACACTTAAAGTAGTATAGGAGTTTTGCTATTTGGGGAGCAAAATAACTGATGATGGTCGAAGTAGAGACAATATAAAATTTAGACTGGCAATGGTAAGGAAATCATTTCTGAAGAAGAGAAATTTGTTAACATCGAGTATAGATTTAAGTGTCAGGAAGTCGTTTCTGAAAGTATTTGCATGGAGTGTAGCCATGTATGGAAGTGAAACATGGATGATAAATAGTTTAGACAAGAAGAGAATACAAGATTTCGAAATGTGGTGCAACAGAAGAATGGTGAAGATTAGATGGGAAGATCACATAACTAATGAGGAGGTATTGAATAGAATTGGGGAGAAGAGGAGCTTGAGGCACAACTTGACTAGAAGAAGGGATCGGTTGGTAGGACATGTTCTGAGGCATCAAGGGATCACCAATTTAGTACTGGAGGGCAGGGTGGAGGGTAAAAATCCTAGAGGGAGACCAAGAGATGAATACACTAAGCAGATTCAGAGGGATGTAGGCTGCAGTACGTACTGGGAGATGAAGAAGTGTGCGCCGGGTAGGGTAGCATGGAAAGCTGCATCAAACCAGTCTCAGGACTGAAGACCACAACAACAACAACTAAAACATGCTGATAAAATCCAGCACACCAAAACACTAACACCAATAGTACATGTCTGATTGGCATTTGCCCACAATTCAACCTCAAAATGATGTCTACCCACATCATGTGAAAAGCAGCTCTGAGGTAACATGCTTGTTTGTCTACCAAGTGCAAGCTGCTTTCATTCGCCTTTCGAGACTCACTGAAATCCAGATTTTTAATTCATTTGTAGCAGAACTACAAGCAGGCTGATAGAAACTCAATAAGGGAATTGTAGGACCATGCTCAAGCAAAATTCGTCTTGCTACTTTCAGTACACCTTGGTGTCAGAGTGAAAGCCTTATGGTACTGCAAAATTCGTAATGCCACTTTTGTTTGCTGCTGAAATATTTGTTGTTGTTGTGATTATGTAATTTTGTTTATGAACTGCCACAGTTTCTTAATACTTGAGTGTGATACAGGACATGAAGTAAATACAGTCCTATCCAAAGTCAAAAGTCAGTAATATCCTACTAATTCGTGTTAAAATAGTAACAATTATCTTACTGCCACCATGATGTTTCTGTAGTAAGTTGAATTTAATTTGTATTAGTAGAGTGAATATTTTTACATGTTTTCCATTAGTTTATTGAACAAAATTGTAATTATCAAAGAGAAATTATTCAGAAACTGTATATTCTTTCACAATATCTAAAACAATCTGGCAATGCTAAAATAGTTAACAAATCCTATGCCTGTAGAAATGTATTGGTTCTAATGATGTCAATAAACCAGTGTAGTTTGAAGAGCATTTTCACCTAGAAATGAATTGCTTAACAGTTGATCTATCAAGAGCAGAAAAGGTAAAATTTTACAAGTATACGATCAGATGGACAAGTGTCTGAGAGATGACTTCCCTATCAATACAAGTGCCTGAGAGATGACTTCCCTATCAATTTTCGGGTTAGTTTTGTTTCTCAAATCAAGAGGGTGTGTTATCATACAGTAGCACAAGTGATGTAGTTTTCTTGGTTGATTTTCTTACACTGCAACCAAAAGGTGTCTGAATTGTTGGCAACAAATCCCAGCTGTGATGGACAGACTCTTGGGGAAGAATTTGTAGTGCAAAACACACTTTTGGAGCTATCAGACTGCAATTATTATGTTCACACTACTCTTTGCTTGAGTTTATGTTTTATAAAGGCAAGATAACTTGTCACCAGTAACAGTATTGCATAGCAATGCTCTATGAGCGACCTGATGATGTTCAAGCAAAACTGCAATAATAGTCACTCCGTTGATTTTTGTTGTTTCAAAACAGAGCATGCAGTACTCTTACACCACACTTTGAACCTTGCCTGTTGAATGCAAATGTCACATAATGCTTACATGGTAATCCATCACTTATATCACTAGTCGAGAGTCCTTAATGTGGAAAATCATTCATGCCCGAACAATCTTTGTTGAAACAGGAACTGGGGTATTTTACCCAAGAGCATCCGCTCTACACACAGTTCAAATTTTTCGAGATGGCTCTTCTGCATTCACCCCTCTTTTATGCCAAAAGTAACTACTATATATAAGAAAGATCATAAGATTATCACAATTGCTGACTGGACTGCAGTGTTGAAAGTACATAAATACTATTTTGCAGATGTTACATATTTTTCCACTTACAATCCAATTTTAAAACACTTAACCATAGTTCATTTTTTCAAGTATGCAAAATCCAATGCTTATCTGCAAGATGATAACTAGAACTTCAAATTAGGAAATGACAGATGAAACATACACTGACAGCGTTATTCCGCATTCACCTGGGCAGCGCCCAATTTCAGGCGGTGAGTGGCATCTGGCTGGTGGCCAGTAGCTAGCTGCTGCAGGGCAAGGAAATGCTGGAGTGTAAGCTGGTCTGATCACGGTGCAGCCATGATTTGTCCTGTGGAGCATTTTCTTGAAGTATTTTTCATTACTGTTGGGTAGAATGTGAAGCGAATTATCTTCAATGTTCAATCAGACTCGTGACTTTAGATAAGGACCAAAATATGCTAAAAAATAATGATACTGTTGGACTTGAACATGTGATTATACGTTTAGAATACACAATGATTACCACTAGACCACTGGCTCACAAAGCCGAAGAACATCTCGGAAGTAGACAACACTTCATCCTGTCACTTCTGCATCTTACAGCATTGCCGGATTGTGCAGATGGCTGAACTTAGCGTTGTCAGGGGTGGCCAGTTTTATTGACCACCTTAAGTGAACCACTCGGACTTAGTCTCTGTGGTGGCCAGTCGGTGGTCAGTTTTTATGTCTAAGACTGTACATGTCAGTGGTATCACTTTCACAGTGTAGGACATTCTAGTACCATCATCTATGAAATGCTACTATAATGCATCATGTATCTCAATGATAAAAACTGTCAATAAAGTATATACACTTATTTGGTCATTAATCACACCTCCTGATGTTTTACTTAAAAAATAAAGGCAAAGAAAGGTATTCCCACTATTTTAATATTATCAAATACACTGAAAAAAATTTAATAAGAAAAAGCCACAACCAATAATCGAATGTGGGCCACCAGTTTGGTATTTTAATCCCTCAACCACTGACCTCATTCTACTAGATTACTAGATGAGTTGAATGATATGTCAGCAACAGCATGAAGACACAAAAACATTAATAACTTTAGCATTACTAATTTTGGACCCCATATTGTATTAATAAGAAACATTTGTTTTTATACGCTGTATAACAGTATAGCAGTGAAAATATTATTTTCCATAGTCGACTTTGACCTAAATTTTTTTCCCTCCAAAACTAGGAAGTGTTTAGGAAAAAGCCAAAACATGTATTTCTTTATTTTCAATATAGAATGTCCTTGCAAAACTTGATCAAAATTGGTGACCCATTGGCTGAACTCACATTCAGAATGTAACAAGCACACCAAGACTCTGCCGCCTGCCTGCCAAAAGTGTACAAGCAGTGAGTACAGGGAGTTTGGCACACTGTGCACACTGGACTGTACAAACAGGACCACTCAACAAAAGAGGTAAATACATTACATTTGTTTTTTTTGCAGGCCATCTTTAGCAGCAGTTGTTATAATCAATTGTTATTGGTTTATCTGTCTTGTGATTACTGGAATTAAAGAGTATTTTTCACTGGGTGCATTTCACTTTAATTTATAAAGCAACTTCTGTAGTCATTCTGGAAATATGGGTATATGGTATGCATCTGCATGTTGCTACTTATAGATTTAAAAACAATATTTTCTTGTAGCAACGATATGGATGTACAAATTCTACTCACCATAAGAGGAGATGTTGAGTAGCAGACAGATGCAATAAAAAGGCAAAAAAGTAGAAAATGCACACATATTCACACAAGTACAACTTGCACATACATGACCACTGTATCTGTCCACTGAGGATTTTCCATTGTTTGATCTAAACTTCCTTATAAAATTTGGCTACAGTTTACTTATGATCTTTTTGCCTCTTGTTTATATAATCTTCAAACTATTGCTTTTTCCTTCATTGTGAGTGCAGGTAGAGCCCAAAAGAAACTTGGTAGTGCATTCACTCTTGGCAACTTCTTTCCATTTATGAACTTACGCTGCATCAGTAATATGTTTATTACACTGCTCCACTAGTTAAAAGTGCATAAATCTATATGAATTTTTGATGAGAAGTTCAACTCAGAAGTCAGACTTTCACTCTCAGAGATAGTTTTCCAGTAAATTTAACATTAAAATAATAAGAAAACCATGAATTGCAGTTAATAGAGAAAAAAATCATAAATAATATTTGTAAATGTTAACTTCTATATTTATCACACCTGTTATAGTGCTTCAGATGTCAGTACTCCATACGGCCGTATTGTCATACTGCCATAAACATGGATTTCATAAAATGTAACTTGACAGCCACTGTCAGGAAGTCTCAAGAGTTACTGCATTTGAAATAATTAATATTAATGTTTTTGAAATACAACAAGTAACAAATAAATAAGAAAGTAAGTAAAGAGGAAGGGAGTAAATGTGGATGTCTTTATATAGTAACAGTTAAAGCGTGTACTGATATGTTTCTGATTCTTCTAGAAAAATGCCACATCGATACCCCCTGCTGATATACGCCTGACAATGTGTTACATCTTTGGGGACTTCACATTTGCAAGAAATAACCATTGAGATAAAGAGTGGGTGCGACCTCCACATCATGCACTTTTTTTGTAAATGAATTAACTAGTAGAAAGGAAAAATTCTGTTTCTTTTTGCTGTACCTACAGTATGGAGAAAATAAAAAAAAATATATCTCTGATTGTTAGTTTTGTCTGATGAATATTTAGGGATTTACAAACAACAGATCAAAGAAAGTCATTGTTTATCTGGGCCTGCCTTGTACACCAAAGCCTATGCCACACTCTGAAAGCCCTACAGTTCCTTCAAGGCAAATAAACAAATAAAATCATACTTTCAGTGAATTGGATGGCAATAAAGAAATCGCACCATCTCCTGAAAGAAAAGAACCTCTGTATCAGGACTCGTGTAGTGGTTCAACACCACACTTATCAATACAGGCAGATTTAAATGATTTAGTGCATGACATAGGACTACATAAGCAAAAGGCAGAAGTGCTTGATATGAGGTTACAGGTTTTTTCTCGACCTGAGTATGAACTCATTGAGTTTAGACACATAACACATTTTGTATTTCATACTTTGCAATTGAGGCAGCACTGACATTTTGCAACAATATTGTGAACTTAATGAAAGCACTAGCTTTCAGATACAATCCACAGGACTGAAGACTCTTCATAGGTTCATTGAAAATAAATTTCAAGGCTGCCTCCGCAATGGAAATAAAATGCTCACTGTCCAAACTGCACGTGCCAGATTGGCTGAAAAAGGTTACAAAATTTCAGAGAATATTCTCAAATTAATTACATACAGTGAGCATAAATGGAAGACTCATATTGATTTCAAAGTAATTGCATTATTATTGGGAATACACCAATGCTAAACAAAATATGCTTGTTTTCTGTGCAAGAGGGATAGTCGTGATAGAAAATCCCAGTATATACAGTGCCAGAAAAAAATTAGCATACCCTTTTAGAGGTTTCCAGCTCACTCCAGATTTATTGATGCACCATGCATATGAAGTACATGAAATAATTACATTCACAGATCAATAGCAGAAGCAGTTCTGAGGTGCCAGGTATCGATCCATGCTGAAACACCTATATTAGTACATGGCATTGTCCCAATGGGTGGCATTGCAACTATTGGCTCTGGAATCTAGTCAATGGCATCCAGATGCTGAATGCTGTCCTGGAATACATTATGTCATGCCTGCTTGACCTGTTTGTGTAGTTTTGTGAGAGTTGTTGGTTGATAAGTTGCACAAATAAAACAAGTCAAGTCTTGTCCCATCGTATCCCACACATACTCAATTTGAAACAAGTCTGAAGATCATGTTGGCCAGAGAAGTTACTGCACTTCTTGCATAGCTTGTTGAGTTTCACGAGCAGTGTGTGGGTGAGCACTATACCGTTGGAACAACACTTCACTGTCCTGTTGCAAGAATGGCCAAAGAATATGCCAAACATTATTCTGCCTGAACTGAGCACTGATTAGTGTCCCCTCCAGAAGCCCTAAAGATGGAAGACAGTTGTAACTTATTGCACAGTAGTCAATAAGGCCTGGAGTCAGTGTGTCTTGGGCAAATGCACTCTGCAAGACAGCACTCACCAGGTCTACAAACCGAGCGAGGTGGCGCAGTGGCTAGCACACTGGACTCGCATTCGGGAGGATGATGGTTCAATCCTGCATCTGGCCATCCTGATTTAGGTTTTCCATGATTTCCCTAAATTGCTCCAGGCAAATGAAGGGATGGTTCCTTTGAATGAGCACGGCTGACTTCCTACCCTGTCTCCTTCTCTAATCCGAAGAGACCGATGACTTCGCTGTCTGGTCTCTTGCCCCAAACAACACCCCCCCCCCCCTCCAGGTCTACAGTATACACACACAAACAATCAGTTGGAACAGGCAGAATCTGCTTTCATTGCTGAATACCATGTTGTGTGAGTGGAAGATGGGTTAGAGGTGTGCATGCCCATAGTCCCACTGCAAATAACCAGTTGCAGTAGTTTGTGCTGACACATCTTGACTCACAAGCCCTGTTATCTGTATGGTAGCTGTACAATCTGCCACTGCTGTCCTTACAGTACAATGATCCCAACATATGAATGTGCTGTGTGGACATTCAAAACCTCATCTACAGGTGTGAGAATGTTCATGTGACAATTGATACTAGCATCATTGCACAACTGATGCAGCAAGTCCAACTTGCATGCTATTTGTCTGAAAAGGCTAGTCCGTCTGTCAGAATGACCCCTTTCTAACTCAGTCACTCAAATTTAAGAAGCGCTATTGCATCTCCATGGCATGGTTGCCTGCTTGCTTCACATGTTTGCACTGAGCCTTCTGGCAGTGAGCATTCCATATTGAAGTATAGACACCAATGGCATTCTGGTAGCTATGCCACTATGCTATCTTTAGTGTACAATATTGAAACCATTATCAATAGATCTACTAGTCCCCAGATGGCAATGTCCTGTCATCAGATGTAAAACTACGTTGTCTTTCCAGGCATACTAATTTTTTTCTGGCAATGTTCTACAAAAAAACCCTGAACCAAATGTAATGTGACAGGGGGGGGGGGGGGATATTCAGCATCAAAGTCTGGTAGCTTGTGAATATATCATTGCATCTCTTCACATCAAACTCAGTTTAATTAAACAATTTGTAAAGGTGATGGATCAAATTGGCAGAGGGTCTGCATTTCTTGGTGAAAAATTTTGTCATCTTTCAGCAGCAAAACTTAAAGGTTTATTTGTGCGCTCTCAGACCAGGGAACTTCAGTAGATCAAAATTTTGAAACGTGCCTGACTGATGCAGAAGTGCGAGCAAAGCATTGTTTCAAGAAAGCATCACAAAATTTCCTTGAAAGAAGAGGAGCTGCAAATTACAAAGAAGTCGTGAACCAAATGATCATTGCTTATCAAGCTTCTGGCTGCAACATGTCTCTGGAAGCACATTTCCTGGTCTCTCACACTGACTTCTGCCCAGTGAGCTGCAGTGATGTATCTGACTAATGTGGAGAAATATTCCATAAAGATCTATTTACCACGGAAAAACGATATGAAGGGAAGTGCACACCTAGTACGTTGGCCAACTATTTCTGTAATATCATTCAAGACAAGACCAATGTTCCATACAAGAGAAAAAAATGAGACATAATCTTTTGTTCCAACATTTGTGTCATTTTCTTATTTTCTTCTGTATCCCTTGCTTTACAAAATCAAACTAGAAAATAAATGTGTTCATGAACACAGCCTCAGACATCACCTTCTTAAGCTTTCCTAATATGATAAAGTTGGTTTACTTAACTGAAAATACTTGATCTTATATATCTTGCTATTGGAAAATAACTTCACACTGATATACACTGAAGTACCAAAGAAACTAGTATAGGCATTCGTATTCAAGTACAGAGATATATAAACAGGCAGAAAATGGCACTGAGATTGGCAATGCCTGTAGAAGATAACAAGTATCTAGCACAGTTGTAAGATTGGTTACTGCTGCTACAATGGCAGGTTAGCAAGATTTATGTGAGTTTGAACATGGTGTTGTAGTCTGCGCATGATCGATGGGACACAGTATCTCCGAAGTCGGGATGAAGTGGGGGTTTTCCCGTACAACCATTTCACGAGTGTACTGTGTGTATCAGGAATCTGGTAAAACATAAAATCTCTGACATCACTGCGGCCAGCAAAAGATCCTGCAAGAGTGGGACAAATGATGACTGAAGATAATTGTTCAATGTGACAGAAGTGCAACACTTCTGCAAATTGCTGCAGCTTTCAATGTTGGGCCATCAGCAAGTATCCTCATGCGAACCATTCAATGAAACATAATCTACATGGGTTTTCAGAGCTGAAGGCCCACTCATGTACCCTTGGTGACTGCACAACACAAAGCTTTATGCCTGGCCTGGGCTCATCAACACCAACACTGGACTGTTGATGATTGGGGACGTGTTGCCTGGTTGGACAACTCATGTTTGAAATTGTATCGAGTGGACTGACATGTACAGGTATGGAGATAATCTCATGAATCCATGGACCCTGTATGTCAGCAGGGGACTGTTCAAGTTGGTGGGGGCTCTGTAATGGTGTGGGGTATGTGCAGTTGGAGTGATATGGAACCCCTGATATGTCTAGATACAACTCTGACAGGTTACATGTACGTAAGTATCCTGTCTGATCATTATGCATTCTGACAGACTTGGGGAATTCCAGCAGGTCAATGAGACACCCCACATGCCCAGAATTGCTACTGAGTGGCTCCAAGAACACTCTCCTAAGTTTAAACACTTCTGCTGGCCACCAAACTCCCTAGACATGAACATTATTGAGCATACCTGGGATGCCTTGCAGTGTGCTGTTCAGAAGAGATCTTCACCCCCTCACACTCTTATGGATTTATTGACAGCCTTGCAGGATTCATGATGTCAGTTCCCTCCAGCATTACTTCAGACATTAGCTGAGTCCATGCCACATTGTGTTTTGACACATCTGTGTGCTCGTGGGGGACCTTACACGATACCAGGCAGGTGTACTAGTTTCTTTGGCTCTCCAGTGTAGTAATATATTATGTAAAAATGTACAACCTGATTAAACTACCCCTGACAGAGAAAAACTGCAAACAGATTTCAAGTGACCTTTGAAATTGCTATAAGATCAAAACTTTGCTTTCCAAAACCAAAAAACATTTTTGTTCTTTTGCTTTTTAAATATAATATTATTAGTGTTTATGTTTCTTTGTTTGTTTTCTGTGTAGGTTATGAGCATTACCAGTCCACTCACTATCACCACACTTACCCTCACTCACTTCCCAATTCAGCACTACCATCTCCCAGTTGCCTTCCCTATAAGGGGTATATCAAAAAGAATCATCCAACTTGACACATCCATATATCTGAAACTAATAAACATACACAATGAATTTTGTTTTTTGATGACTGGGAAACTCAAAGTTTTTTTCATATCTTTTCATAGGTGTTCAATATGCCCCCATTCAGATGCATGCCGTTCGTCAATGTGGTATTCAGATTGTTCTCACACTGCATGTCTTGAGTTACAGCTTCCACAGCTCATGTTACATGATGTCACAATTCATTCATTGTTGTTTATTAAGGAGGCAAATAAACAGGGTCTTTTATTAACCCCCACAAGAAATAATCACGCACAGTAAGGTCCAGTCACCATGGAGGCCAGTAATGTAAGGCTGAATCATTTGGTCCAGTAACACCAATCCATTGTTCAGTAATCCTTTGATTTAAACATTCCTGCGCTTCCAGATGTCAGTGTCATTGTGCCCCATCCTGTTGGTAAATGAAGCCATTCAAATCAGTCTCCAACTTTGGAAAAAGAAAGTTCTCAAGCAAATGGAGATATGTGCTCCCTGTAACAGTGTTCTCAGCAAATAAAAATGGACCATACACCTTTTCTTGTGAAACTGCACAAAACACATTGACTTTTGGAGGGTCTCTCTCACGTTGTACAACTTCATGTGATTGTTCCATACCCCATATTCTCACATTATGATGGTTCACCTTCCCACTTAAATGGAATGTTGCCTCATCACTAAACACTAAGTGTGGAAGAAAACTGTTGTCCCCCATCTTGCCAAGAACGAAATCATATAACTCCACACATTGCTATTTGTCATCTTCACAAAGAGCTTGCAGTAGCTGAATTTTGTGCAGTTTCATGTGTAAACATTGATGCAACACATGCCAGATGGACATCAGGGGGCATGTTGAGCTGTCGAGCTGCACTGCAAATGGATTCCTGCAGACTCCTAGAGTAACTATGGCGGATGCATTTGACATCTGTGGCAGACACTCAGAGATGGCCCTGTGGTTTGCCTTTACACAAACAACCTGTTTCTCAGAAATGTTCATGCCATCATCTAATTCTCTGTGCTGTAGGAGGATAGACACTGTACCTAGTATGAAAGTCATGCTGAACAGTTACTACTGACCCACACTGTGCTAAATGTAGGACACAAAACACTTTCTGTTGTCCCAACACCATTTTTTCTGGAACTGAAGTGGGCACGCACTGCTGCTACCTAGCAGGAGCCATGTAAAACTAAAGAGTTTGCTCTTTTGAACAGTACATTGTTCATGCACATATCTCAAATAATATAATAGTTATGATTTTTTTAAATTGGATGATTCTTTTTGATACACCCTGTATTTACCTATAATCATTATCTCCCCGAACTTGAACCATCACTCTCATTTCCCCCTTCCCCCCACCCCTACCTCTACCCCTATACCAGTGACTGACACTGACCTACATGCCGCCCTTCCCCTCCCCCCTCTCCCATCTGACACAGCTTTGTTTGTGCGCAAGTAAGCAGTTTTTATGTCATGATTATTTATATTGTTTTAGTGTGATAAAAGTAGATTGATCATATATTACAGCTCATGTGTCCACCATAACCTTGATATCGAGTGTCCTATTCCAAAATAACAAGCCCCATGTTTCCTATTTGTTATGAAAGATAATGTATCATTTGTGCATATATCAGTTGACCATCTACTGTGGGACAGGCCATCATTTAGTTTTAGTCTTGGTGTGGGCCAATGTTTTCTGCATAGTTAAGTTTACATTTTAAATTTACTAATTTATTAATTTGTCTAGAGGCTGACTCAGTAGCTTTCATCAATTTGAGAGTATTTGATCCGCAAGTGGCCAGTTCTTATGGTGAAGAAATGGGAATAAAATTGATAACCCATACTTTCCCAGCTGAAGGAAGCTACAATGTAGTCATGTTTCACTTTAACCCTGCAGTAGTCGGACATGTTTCATACCATTAGCAGTTGCTACAGACTGTCAATCTGCATGGAGATGAATATAAATTTATAAGTAAAATTGACAAATTCATTGTCAATATATAATTTACTGTGTTTAATTTTAATGGCAGCTTGGACACTCCTATGTTCTGAAATAAACTGATAAGACAGCAGTTGCAGAAAATCTCTTTGTCAGGTGTAGCTGTCTGATTTGTCAGAAGCATGAATTATGAAGAAATTGATATCCCCAATATTCAGTAGGGAATAAAATATGACAATAGGTGTTAAGTGAATATGTCATGCATGATTGTAGACAGCACACAACTTGTTACACATGCCCACAACTCCTTTTGTCTTGTCATACATAACTATAATTTCTACTTTGCCTGTCTCATCATCAGCACTGTCACTTTGGTAGATATTGGATAAAGTACAACATTTTTGGCTTACCTTAGAAATACACAAGAGAAGAGTAAAAGATTTTCTGAAGGCAAATGTACCTGAACCCTCTGGACACCAACTTGGCATCATGTATTCAAGTGGCAATTCCTTTCCACAGAAATTTGTAAACAGAACAGTTAACAGAACTGTACCGCTAGGTACAATCTAACTAACAGAAACCAACACTTCAGTAATAACAAACAGCTTCAGAGTTAACTACAATATGACTATAATCACTTACCCTTTACTGCTTCTCCTAAAAGGAACAAAGCAAATTACATTGAGCTTCACTGCATTGTTGTTTGCACAGGACTGTCGGTCCACAATCGATCACCATTCCACTGCCACTTCTCAAGTCTAAATGAAACAAAGAAATAATGTAGTTTTGCGATTGCAAGGAGGTACTTGAGTCACGTGATTTGTAGGTCTGAAAATATTAAAAGAAAAGGAAAAAATATGTACAGAAACATGCTCTTGGAGTGAAATCCATTACTGTAATATTCTCAGATTTAAAGGCGCATCAAGTGATTAACTGCTGATGAGCTTTCGGCAGAGATTTACTCTGCCAGTGACAAGTGGTTGACTATCATCTGAATGCTGCTGCCATTCATATATAACTGCACTGCTGCTTATGCCATCACTGGTGGCTGATCCTGCACCATATATGGCAATTGTATGCAGTGGAAAATGGACACTGCATGGCATTTGATGATACTTCCGTTATTAAGTGGACCAACAGCTTCTGGGACAGCATAATACATAAAGCAGCAGAGATCAAAATATTGGTCAACACCCTTAATAAAGATGGCGGATTGCTGGGGATCTAGTGAACGGGGAGTTGAAGTGGGTGCGGAAGTCGTACCAGCAAAATATTGCTATATATGGCACAGAACTAGGCACCAGTGACATCACTGGTGGCAGTGTGACTATATAAGCATGGCAGTGGCATTCAGATACAGTTAATCACTTGAAAATGCCAGGGGGACCTTGGCCATCTGCTCGTGGGCAGTTAACCACTTGACATGGCTTGTAACCTGAGAATATTTTATTAAAGGAAAACGTGTGTTAGTGCAGACTGTCAGTGCACCTGTGGCTACTGCAAATCAAACTTGAGTTGTTCTGAACCATTGGCCTCAATGGTAACCATTCAGCTATGGAGGCAGTCATATGAGTTCCTATAGTCTGATTAAAATTACTTGTTAGTTGACGTCTGTCTCTTGCCACTACAGTGATGCTTCACCTGCTGTCGGCTCGATTGTATGTGTGGTATATGGAATATAAATTAGACTTGATCTTAAGTACACATGATACTCTATTGCTCATTAACACACAGGTTACAAAAAAATGTCCGATCTCTTAACAAGCTAAACACCGACTACAGCCACCAGAGAGTTCACATCACTTAGTGCTGCTGAGGTTAGCGATACAATTCTGAGCCCTTAGCAGTGATGCTGTTCGTTGAGTCCCCATGTAGGTGAAACACAAACATGGTGGGTCAGTTCACAATAGTCTGTTAGTGTGTAACATGGAGCAAAGATGGAGGTGGCCACCATGAGCTATGCCAGAAATGCAGGATTCTCTGTCGATAGCTGATACTGAGTGATCATTGACTAAATCGAGGCGGATGACACATTTTATAGCCCTGGATTTAAACTTGTATCTTAAGCTAATAACAACCTTCTGATGTGCAGTGTATCTGAGAAAATGGTGGTTAACAATCTGCAGCAGAACTAAAATCATGATTGCTTTATTCACAGTGATTAAACCTAATCTTTATGAGCATCTTCAAGACAGAAGAAAAGCAATTTTTAGTGCTAAAAGTAAACTGTACCTTCTCACTTTCATTGGTTACCTGAAACTATCGTTACACAGGCTATGCATTCTGCTGTGTTACCAACTGATGAACAGCCCTGATTGGCACTTGGTTACAGATTATGGGCGACAAAGGCAGATTCCACATGAAAAAAGAATGATAGAAAAAACAATATGAGCAATTAAAAAAATTAGTACCATGATGGAAATGTAGGAGCAAAATACGATAAATAAAATTACACCTAAACCAATTAATTGAATGAAAATAATAATCAAACTCTCTTTATTGTATTTACCATTACTCTCTGTTAAGTAGTTATGCTTAAAACTATGGTCACAATTATAACAAAGAACTGCAGCCTTTAAAATTCACATAATGTTGCACAAAGCTCATCTAGTGTAAGGAAATCTCTGGGATTATGGAAACTGCACATGTGTTGCTGAATTATGTCTTGTGTGGAAGTATCCAGTAGCATTCTGTTAGTGCTGCATATGGAACATTTGACTTCACTAGCAGTGTTGTATGTGTGTGTGTTGCTTTTTGTTTGATAATCATATGTGATGAAATACAAAATAAAGGTGTTGTACCCATGATTTGGGATCCAAAAAGAAGAAGAAAGAAAGTAAGTTGAACAATGAATTGCAATATAATTGCCTAGGCTCCCACAGCCAGAGTCATTCAACATAAAAGTTTTCTGGGTATGGTACTGTGTCATACTGTATACAACTACTGCTGCAGAAAACCAACCATTCAGCCACAGTTTCAGCGGCCTTGTTCTGGGTCTACTGGTGCATTCTAGGTATGTAGTGTGCATTATACTTTGTTGTTATTGTTCACTGCTCATGGAATTGTGTCATAATTTTAAAAAGATAGTTCACCTTATTGGTCACTTACGGAAGAAGGAGAGGGAACTTTATTTTGGTAGGTTACTGCGGTGGAGGGAGAGCTTAACCTCTGTTGTCTATTGGCTCTTGTATTGTGTGCCATGATTGGTGGTCACTGGCAAATGAGAAGTTGGTTCCTGTTTATCAACTGCCGGATGTCGGCCACATGGCGGCAGTTACTCACTGGTAGTGCTCGTGCCTCTCGTGTTGACAGTAAGGTCTGTTGGGTTCTGATTGCTGGCAGCTAAGATGGGGAAAGCCTGAGTACATCCTCTCTATTCATGTTCTTAGGGTGTTTAAGTATTTCGATGGCCTCTCTGATTTTTCATTTCATCATAACCTGCTGCTTGGCCAACACACTGGCTTTGCTGAATTTTATTTCTTTTATGCAATCTTGCTGATGTTCTGCCACTGCATATTTGTAGTGTTGCCCTAGAAAAATATAGTGCTCATTTTCCTGAATGCACATTGCTATTGGACTGCCAGTCTTGATGATGTATCCCTCTCCACATTTACATTCCACCTTGTACATGCCTGCAGTGTGTAATGCATCCACCTTGTCATTAGTGGATCCTAACACGTGCTGGATCCTGCGAGCACAATAGAAGACAGACTGCACCCCAACCTGGTGAAGGTGTTTCCATATTCGGTCAGTAATATTTTTCACAGAAGGTAAGTGCACTGCGGGCTGCAGTTTATGTATGTCTTGCTTATCTTGATTACTTGTATTCATTGACAGGGCTGTGTGGATTGACTTATAAGACCACATAGTCAATGAGTCATCCACGTATCTGAACCAGCAACATGGGTGTATGGGAGCTGAACCAAGTGCCATTGCTTCAAAGGCTTCCATGAATATTTTGGCTGCCGGCAGAGATAGGGGAGACCTCATTGCTACAATATCCGTCTGCTCATAGTATTTTCCTTGGCATTCGAATACTAGAAGCAGACAGATGGAGTAGCAATGGGGTTCCCCCCTATCCCTGCTGGCACCCAACATATTAGTGGAAATCTTCGAAGCAACATGTGAAGAAGCAAGCTGGGATATTTTTAGTTCCCATCTTGTTTTGCCATCTGCCTCCTTAAATTCATTTTTTCCCATTTTAACTGTTTACCATTAACATACGTGAGTGTAATATGCATTTTCATAAAAAAGAAAGGTTGGTCATCACTTTTAAAGAATACAACACCAGATCTAGTTTTGTGCTTAGTTTTGGGTATGAAATTGACTTTCTAATTTATTTTGGCTGTTCCTAGTTAGTATCTTTTATTACAGGGTGAAATAAGTATTTATTTCATAATGTAAATTCTATTGTTGACAGACAAACAGATATAAATTCTGTAATAATTACAAACATTTGGAGGAACAACTATTAGTATTCTGAAAATACTTATTTGGCTCTATTCGAAAACATGTTAGCAAATCCAGCCCTTAATTAATTTCAAAGTAATTAACAGTTCTGTCAAAAGTATTGTTTGTGTAATGGCATTGGTTAATTTCTCTATTTAAACAAATAATTTGGCTTAAAGTTTCTAGTAGAAGAAACTGTTAATAGGAATGAATTTTTCGAAGTATTCAGTTAATTTAATAAGTTTTAATTGTAATTTCTGTAAATTTAACTTTGAATAATGTGTAGTTTCAGTACCTTTTATTGTGAGTACATATAAGGGCCTGATTTTTGGTCATGAGACAGTGAGTCCATGGGCGAGTTTCAGATAAGGAACCTGTGTTGGTTAGAACGACAACAATGCATCAACTTAATAGTGAAATAAGTGTTACACCAATAGGCCCTGTGTTAAAGCAATGAAAGTGACTGTTCAATTTATTTGAAAGACTGTGAACTGTGTGGGTAGGCTTTTACTGCTTGTAGATGTACAACAGTAAACTATTGTAGCAGTATGTGGATGTTCACCTGCAGACTATTAATGAGGCTTATGGAAAGTTAAACAGTAGTGCACTGGCCATATTAAATGTGTGTATGGGGGGTTGTGAAAAGTGAAAGTAAAGCATCTGTGAAAAGCAACTGTGCACCTGTAGGCTATATTGTTTATTGCAGTCAGTGTCCAAATTACAAACCCCATCTTTCAGCCAGTGTAGCAACACAGCACCTCAACACCGAGGACAACAAACAAAGAAAATAAAAGTAGGCAAACCACTACAAATGGCCCTTGGTTCAGCTCCTTTATGCCCATGTTGCTGGTTCAGCTACATGGATGAAACATTCACTATATGGCCTTATGGTAAAATGGTGCAACTCGAGTTTCATGAATATTTGAGCAGCATGCATGGGAACATACAGTTCACACTCGAAGTAGAGAAGAATGGTTCAATTCCATTCCTAGATGTTGACATATACAGTGCAATGGAGGGTACACTGGGGCACAGAGTATACTGCGTGCCTACACAGACAGACAAGCAGGAATCTGCACGCTCAATCCTACCACCACCCAGCACAGAGCAACTAGGAAATCCGCTCTTTGGCAATCCACATGCAGTGCCTAAGTGGTGCTCAGTACATAACACTTGAGCTTAAAAGGTTACACACAATGTTTCTAGCCAATGGATACAGCCATAAGTCAATCCACACAGCCCTGTCGATGAATACAAGTACCCAAGATAAGCAAAAAATAGACAAACTGCATCCAGCAGTGCCCTTACCTAATGTGAAAAATGTTACCGGCAAAATAGGCAAACACCTTCACTAGGTTGGGGTGCAGTCTGTCTTCTACAGTGGTCACAGGATCCAGGATGTGCTAGGCTCTGCTGAGGACAATGTAGATGCATTACACACTGCAGGCATGTACAAGGTGGAATGGGAATGTGAAGAGGGATACATTGGTGAGACCAGCAGGCCAATAGCAACTCACATTTGGGAGCATGAGAGCATGTTCATCCAGGTCAACACAACAAATCTGCAGTAGCAGAACATCAGCAAGGTTGAGGAATAGAAATAAAATTCAGCAAAGCCTGTGTGCTAGCCAAGCAGCTGCTTATGGTGAAATGCAAAATCAGAGAGGCCATTGAAATACTTAAACATCCCAAGAACATGAATAGAGAAGATAGTCAGGCTTGCCTCATCTTGGCTGCCAGGAGCCAGGGCCCAACAGACTGCACTGTCAAAACAAGGCGTGAGCACTAACAGTGAGTAACTGCCACTGCGTGACTGACATCCAGCAGTTGGTATGCAGGAGCCAACTTCTCATTCATTGGTGACCACCAATAATGGCACATCATACAAGAGTCAATAGACAATGGAAGTTAAGCTCTCCTTCCACCACAGTAACCTATCAAAATAAAGTTTCCTCTCCTTCCTTAAGTGACCAATAGAATGATCTACCTTTTTAAAATTATGACATAATGGCATGTGCAATGAATAATAATAATAATAATGCACTAGTAGACCCAGAAGAAGGCTGATACAACAGTGGCCAAAACGTTGGTTTTCTCCAACAGTAGTTTTATACAATGTGATGCAGTACCATACCCTGAAAACTATTATGTTGAATGAATTGTAAGTGAATTGAGAAATTACTGTGGCACTTTAACAACAGTGAACAGTTAAGGTGTGATGCTGAGGGCTCCGATTTGAGGATGTGTGAAGTGCCAACTAGCAAGTAATTTTAGTCAGGCTGTAATTACTTTTACTGCATGAAAGAGAAGGTCTTGGTAACACCAAGCCTGTAAGTGCAATTAAAATGAAAACAGCCATAAAGGTTAGAACTGTGGCTTCCAGGTGACGTGGGCCTTGCAAAATTGCATGAATGCCTTTAGGCTGCCAGTTACCATCTACCCAACCAGTGTGTGGTGCAACTTCATGTAATCACATATAATGCAAATAAAAAAAATGGTAATACTGACACAATTAAACTCTAAACATACAGTAATTATCATTGCAGGTACACCTGCAGATATCCTCCTCAGAATAGTTTCTTTGTCTTTAAATATGTCTGCTTGTGTCTGTATATGTGTGGATGGATATGTGTGTGTGTGCGCGAGTGTATACCCGTCCTTTTTTTCCCCCTAAAGTAAGTCTTTCCGCTCCCGGGATTGGAATAACTCCTTACCCTCTCCCTTAAAACCCACAGTTTGTTGCGAAAGCTTGAATTTTGTGTGTATGTTTGTGTTTGTTTGTGTGTCTGTTGACCTGCCAGCACTTTCATTTGGTAAGTCACATCATCTTTGTTTTTAGATATATTTTTCCTACGTGGAATGTTTCCCTCTATTATAACCATATCATTAATTTGAACCCAACAATTACGTTTATTATTGTCGCTGTTGCTTTTCGAAATCTTTCCTGTCGTCTTTTTCTCTTTATTTTCTCTTTCTTTTCTCTTCCTTTTTTTACCAGTAGTCTCACTTTGTATTCACCTTCCCCGTTTTACCGTAATCTACTATATAATTTTATCCCGCCTATATATACTCAATAATACATAACCCACTTCCAAACCATAACCAAAAAAATTTTATTTTCCGCTTTCAACACTACCGCTGCCATAAAATCCACCGTTTCTAGTTCAATAACAGCTGCTTTCACGTATTAAACAACCATTTTGGCTAGTTCTAATAACTTTCACTTTATTTGTAAATGTGTGGATGGATATGTGTGTGTGTGCGAGTGTATACCCGTCCTTTTTTCCCCCTAAGGTAAGTCTTTCCACTCCCGGGATTGGAATGACTCCTTACCCCCTCCCTTAAAACCCACATCCTTTCGTCTTTCCCTCTCCTTCCCTCTTTCCTGATGAGGCAACAGTTTGTTGCGAAAGCTTGAATTTTGTGTGTATGTTTGTATGTCTATCGACCTGCCAGCGCTTTCGTTCGGTAAGTCACCTCATCTTTGTTTTTATATATAATTTTTCCCACGTGGAATGTTTCCTTCTATTATTTATATATATATATATATATATATATATATATATATATATATATATATATATATATATATATAAAAAAACAAAGATGATGTGACATACCATACGAAAGCGCTGGCAGGTCGATAGAAACACAAACAGACACATACATACACGTAAAATTCAAGCTTTCGCAACAAACAGTTGCCTCATCAGGAAAGAGGGAAGGAGAGGGAAAGACAAAAGGATGTGGGTTTTAAGGGAGAGGGTAAGGAGTCATTCCAATCGCGGGAGCGGAAAGACTTACCTTAGGGGGAGAAAGGACGGGTATACACTCACGCACACACACACATATCCATCCACACATATACAGACACAAGCAGACATATTTAAAGACAAAGACTTTGGGCAGAGATGTCAGTCGAGGTGGAAGTGCAGAGGCAAAGATGTTGCTGAATGACAGGTGAGGTATGAGTGGCGGCAACTTGAAAATAGCGGAAATTGAGGCCTGGTGGGTAACGGGAAGAGAGGATATATTGAAGAGCAAGTTCCAATCTCTGGAGTTCAGTTAGGTTGGTGTTGGTGGGAAGTATCCAGATAACCCAGATGGTGTAACACTGTGCCAAGATGTGCTGGCTGTGCACCAAGGCATGTTTAGCCACAGGGTGATCCTCATTACCAACAAACACTGTCTGCCTGTGTCCATTCATGCGAATGGACAGTTTGTTGCTGGTCATTCCCACATAGAATGCATCACAGTGTAGGCAGGTCAGTTGGTAAATCACGTGGGTGCTTTCACACGTGGTTCTGCCTTTGATCGTGTACACCTTCCGGGTTACAGGACTGGAGTAGGTGGTGGTGGGAGGGTGCATGGGACAGGTTTTACACCGGGGGCGGTTACAAGGATAGGAGCCAGAGGGTAGGGAAGGTGGTTTGGGGATTTCATAGGGATGAACTAACAGGTTACGAAGGTTAGGTGGATGGCGGAAAGACACTCTTGGTGGAGTGGGGAGGATTTCATGAAGGATGGATCTCATTTCAGGGCAGGATTGAGGAAGCCGTATCCCTGCTGGAGAGCCACATTCAGAGTCTGGTCCAGTCCCGGAAAGTATCCTGTCACAAGTGGGGCACTTTTGTGGTTCTTCTGTGGGGGATTCTGGGTTTGAGGGGATGAGGAAGTGGCTCTGGTTATTTGCTTCTGTACCATGTCAGAAGGGTAGTTGCGGGATGCGAAAGCTGTTGTCAGGTTGTTTGTGTAATGGTTTAGGGATTCCGGACTGGAGCAGATTCGTTTGCCACGAAGACCTAGGCTGTAGGGAAGGGACCGTTTGATGTGGAACGGGTGGCAGCTGTCATAATGGAGGTACTGTTGCTTGTTGGTGGGTTTGATG
Organism: Schistocerca piceifrons; assembly: GCF_021461385.2. NCBI lineage: Eukaryota > Metazoa > Arthropoda > Insecta > Orthoptera > Acrididae > Schistocerca > Schistocerca piceifrons. The sequence goes on along the minus strand of NC_060145.1, from coordinate 307,982,005 downwards.
TGGACGGACGTGTGAAGCTGGCCATTGGACAGGTGGAGGTCAACGTCAAGGAAAGTGGCATGGGATTTGGAGTAGGACCAGGTGAATCTGATGGAACCAAAGGAGTTGAGGTGGGAGAGGAAATTCTGGAGTTCTTCTTCACTGTGAGTCCAGATCATGAAGATGTCATCTATAAATCTGTACCAAACTTTGGGTTGGCAGGGCTGAGTAACCAAGAGGGCTTCCTCTAAGCGACCCATGAATAGGTTGGTATACGAGGGGGCCATCCTGGAACCCATGGCTGTTCCCTTTAATTGTTGGTATGTCTGGCCTTCAAAAGTGAAGAAGTTGTGGGTCAGGATGAAGCTGGCTAAGGTGTTGGGGAAAGAGGTTTTAGGTAGGGTGGCAGGTGATCGGCGTGAAAGGAAATGCTCCATCGCAGCGAGGCCCTGGACGTGCGGAATATTTGTGTATAAGGAAGTGGCATCAATGGTTACAAGGATGGTTTCCGGGGGTAACACGTTGGGTAAGGATTCCAGGCGTTCGAGAAAGTGGTTGGTGTCTTTGATGAAGGATGGGAGACTGCATGTAATGGGTTGACGGTGTTGATCTACGTAGGCAGAGATACGTTCTGTGGGGGCTTGGTAACCAGCTACAATGGGGCGGCCGGGATGATGGGTTTGTGGATTTTAGGAAGAAGGTAGAAGGTAGGGGTGCGGTGTGTCGGTGGGGCCAGGAGGTTGATGGAGTCAGGTGAAAGGTTTTGCAGGGGGCGTAAGATTCTGAGGATTTCCCGAAGCTCCGCCTGGACATCGGGAATGGGGTTACCTTGGCAAACTTTGTATGTGGTGCTGTCTGAAAGCTGACGCAGTCCCTCAGCCACATACTCCCGACGATCAAGTACCATGGTCGTGGAAACCTTGTCTGCTGGAAGAATGACGATGGATCAGTCAGCCTTCAGATCACGGATAGCCTGGTCTTCAGCAGTTGTGATGTTGGGTGTAGGATTAAGGTTTTTTAAGAAGGATTGAGATGCAAGGCTGGAAGTAAGAAATTCCTGGAAGGTTTGGAGAGGGTGATTTTGAGGAAGAGGAGGTGGGTCCCGCTGCGATGGAGGACGGAACTGTTCCAGGCAGGGTTCAATTTGGATGGTGTCTTGGGGAGTTGGATCATAAGGAGTAGGATTAGGATCATTTTTCTTCGTGGCAAAGTGATATTTCCAGCAGAGAGTACGAGTGTAGGACAGTAAATCTTTGACGAGGGCTGTTTGGTTGAATCTGGGAGTGGGGCTAAAGGTGAGGCCTTTGGATAGGACAGAGGTTTCGGATTCGGAGAGAGGTTTGGAAGAAAGGTTAACTACTGAATTAGGGTGTTGTGGTTCCAGATTGTGTTGATTGGAATTTTGAGGTTTTGGAGGGAGTGGAGCTGGAAGTGGGAGATTGAATAGATGGGAGAGACTGGGTTTGTGTGCAATGAGAGGAGGTTGAGGTTTGCTGGAAAGGTTGTGAAGGGTGAGTGAGTTGCCTTTCCGGAGGAGGGAAACCAAGAGATTGGATAGTGTTTTGAGGTGGAGGGTGGCATGCTGTTCTAATTTACGGTTGGCCTGTAGGAGGATGCTCTGAACAGCCGGTGTGGATGTGGGAGAGGAAAGATTAAGGACTTTTATTAAGGATAGGAGTTGACAGGTGTGTTCATTGGCTGAGTTGATGTGTAGGTGAAGGATTAGGTGGGTGAGGGCAATGGATTGTTCAGTTTGGAACTGGTACCGGGACTGATGGAAAGAAGGGTTGCAGCCAGAGATGTGAACTTTAAGTGTGAGGCCTTTGGGGGTTAATGCCAAATGTCAGACAAGCCTGAGAAAATAGAATATGGAAGCGTAATCTGGCTAGGTCGAAGGCATGTTTGCGGAGGGAATGTAAATAAAACTTAATGGGGTCGTTGTGGGGTTGTTGTGAGGGTGACATGGTATTAGAAGGTGGAAAGTGTAACATGAGGCTGAAATGAAAATGAAAATAAAAATATATGGGGAGGGATAAAGGTGGACTGGAAAGTAACTGGAGATCTGGTGTGAAAAAAGGCGAAAAGGTGTTGGTTACAGCTGGGCTATGTTGGACTTGTGTTGGTAGACAACGATGTGCACAAAGGTTAGGTGGTTAAGTTGTCGCCAAAACATGTTAGAGGACGGAGAAATTCGGGAAAATTTCGAAAAAACCGCGTGTAATATATTAAAAGGAGTGGTTTTGTGGTGGCAGATTATGAAACTGAGGCTAACAATTGTCTGACGAAGAAATAATGACTTTAAAACCTGTGGGAAGCGGCTAAAAATTATCAGTGATGTGGGAAAAACGGAAATGGAAATAAAGCGAAAGTTATTAGAACTAGCCGAAATGGTTGTTTAAAAGGTGAAAGGAACTGTTTGTGAACTAGAAATGGTGGATTTTATAGCGGCGGTAGTGTTGAAAGCGGCAAAAAAAATTTTTTGGTTATGGTTCGGATGTGGGTTACGTATTATTGAGTATATATAGGCGGGATAAACAGACACATACATACACGCAAAATTCAAGCTTTCGCAACAAACAGCTGCCTCATCAGGAAAGAGGGAAGGAGAGGGAAAGACGAAAGGATGTGGGTTTTAAGGGAGAGGGTAAGGAGTCTTTCCAATCTCGGGAGCGGAAAGACTTACCTTAGGGGGAGAAAGGACGGGTATACACTCACGCACACACACACATATCCATCCACACATATACAGACACAAGCAGACATATTTAAAGACAAAGACTTTGGGCAGAGATGTCAGTCGAGGCGGAAGTGCAGAGGCAAAGATGTTGCTGAATGACAGGTGAGGTATGAGTGGCGGCAACTTGAAATTAGTGGAGATTGAGGCCAGGTGGGTAACAAGAAGAGAGGATATATTGAAGAGCGAGTTCCCATCTCTGGAGTTCGGATAGGTTGGTGTTGGTGGGAAGTATCCAGATAACCCGGATGGTGTAACACTGTGCCAAGATGTGGTGGCCGTGCACCAAGGCATGTTTAGCCACAGGGTGATCCTCATTACCAACAAACACTGTCTGCCTGTGTCCATTCATGCGAATGGACAGTTTGTTGCTGGTCATTCCCACATAGAATGCATCACAGTGTAGGCAGGTCAGTTGGTAAATCACGTGGGTGCTTTCACACGTGGTTCTGCCTTTGATCGTGTACACCTTCCGGGTTACAGGACTGGAGTAGGTGGTGGTGGGAGGGTGCATGGGACAGGTTTTACACCGGGGGCGGTTACAAGGATAGGAGCCAGAGGGTAGGGAAGGTGGTTTGGGGATTTCATAGGGATGAACTAACAGGTTACGAAGGTTAGGTGGATGGCGGAAAGACACTCTTGGTGGAGTGGGGAGGATTTCATGAAGGATGGATCTCATTTCAGGGCAGGATTGAGGAAGCCGTATCCCTGCTGGAGAGCCACATTCAGAGTCTGGTCCAGTCCCGGAAAGTATCCTGTCACAAGTGGGGCACTTTTGTGGTTCTTCTGTGGGGGATTCTGGGTTTGAGGGGATGAGGAAGTGGCTCTGGTTATTTGCTTCTGTACCATGTCAGAAGGGTAGTTGCGGGATGCGAAAGCTGTTGTCAGGTTGTTTGTGTAATGGTTTAGGGATTCCGGACTGGAGCAGATTCGTTTGCCACGAAGACCTAGGCTGTAGGGAAGGGACCGTTTGATGTGGAACGGGTGGCAGCTGTCATAATGGAGGTACTGTTGCTTGTTGGTGGGTTTGATGTGGACGGACGTGTGAAGCTGGCCATTGGACAGGTGGAGGTCAACGTCAAGGAAAGTGGCATGGGATTTGGAGTAGGACCAGGTGAATCTGATGGAACCAAAGGAGTTGAGGTGGGAGAGGAAATTCTGGAGTTCTTCTTCACTGTGAGTCCAGATCATGAAGATGTCATCTATAAATCTGTACCAAACTTTGGGTTGGCAGGGCTGAGTAACCAAGAGGGCTTCCTCTAAGCGACCCATGAATAGGTTGGTATACGAGGGGGCCATCCTGGAACCCATGGCTGTTCCCTTTAATTGTTGGTATGTCTGGCCTTCAAAAGTGAAGAAGTTGTGGGTCAGGATGAAGCTGGCTAAGGTGTTGGGGAAAGAGGTTTTAGGTAGGGTGGCAGGTGATCGGCGTGAAAGGAAATGCTCCATCGCAGCGAGGCCCTGGACGTGCGGAATATTTGTGTATAAGGAAGTGGCATCAATGGTTACAAGGATGGTTTCCGGGGGTAACACGTTGGGTAAGGATTCCAGGCGTTCGAGAAAGTGGTTGGTGTCTTTGATGAAGGATGGGAGACTGCATGTAATGGGTTGACGGTGTTGATCTACGTAGGCAGAGACACGTTCTGTGGGGGCTTGGTAACCAGCTACAATGGGGCGGCCGGGATGATGGGTTTGTGGATTTTAGGAAGAAGGTAGAAGGTAGGGGTGCGGTGTGTCGGTGGGGCCAGGAGGTTGATGGAGTCAGGTGAAAGGTTTTGCAGGGGGCCTAAGATTCTGAGGATTTCCTGAAGCTCCGCCTGGACATCGGGAATGGGGTTACCTTGGCAAACTTTGTATGTGGTGCTGTCTGAAAGCTGACGCAGTCCCTCAGCCACATACTCCCGATGATCAAGTACCATGGTCGTGGAAACCTTGTCCGCTGGAAGAATGACGATGGATCAGTCAGCCTTCAGATCACGGATAGCCTGGTCTTCAGCAGTTGTGATGTTGGGTGTAGGATTAAGGTTTTTTAAGAAGGATTGAGATGCAAGGCTGGAAGTAAGAAATTCCTGGAAGGTTTGGAGAGGGTGATTTTGAGGAAGAGGAGGTGGGTCCCGCTGCGATGGAGGACGGAACTGTTCCAGGCAGGGTTCAATTTGGATGGTGTCTTGGGGAGTTGGATCATAAGGAGTAGGATTAGGATCATTTTTCTTCGTGGCAAAGTGATATTTCCAGCAGAGAGTACGAGTGTAGGACAGTAAATCTTTGACGAGGGCTGTTTGGTTGAATCTGGGAGTGGGGCTAAAGGTGAGGCCTTTGGATAGGACAGAGGTTTCGGATTCGGAGAGAGGTTTGGAAGAAAGGTTAACTACTGAATTAGGGTGTTGTGGTTCCAGATTGTGTTGATTGGAATTTTGAGGTTTTGGAGGGAGTGGAGCTGGAAGTGGGAGATTGAATAGATGGGAGAGACTGGGTTTGTGTGCAATGAGAGGAGGTTGAGGTTTGCTGGAAAGGTTGTGAAGGGTGAGTGAGTTGCCTTTCCGGAGGAGGGAAACCAAGAGATTGGATAGTGTTTTGAGGTGGAGGGTGGCATGCTGTTCTAATTTACGGTTGGCCTGTAGGAGGATGCTCTGAACAGCCGGTGTGGATGTGGGAGAGGAAAGATTAAGGACTTTTATTAAGGATAGGAGTTGACAGGTGTGTTCATTGGCTGAGTTGATGTGTAGGTGAAGGATTAGGTGGGTGAGGGCAATGGATTGTTCAGTTTGGAACTGGTACCGGGACTGATGGAAAGAAGGGTTGCAGCCAGAGATGTGAACTTTAAGTGTGAGGCCTTTGGGGGTTAATGCCAAATGTCAGACAAGCCTGAGAAAATAGAATATGGAAGCGTAATCTGGCTAGGTCGAAGGCATGTTTGCGGAGGGAATGTAAATAAAACTTAATGGGGTCGTTGTGGGGTTGTTGTGAGGGTGACATGGTATTAGAAGGTGGAAAGTGTAACATGAGGCTGAAATGAAAATGAAAATAAAAATATATGGGGAGGGATAAAGGTGGACTGGAAAGTAACTGGAGATCTGGTGTGAAAAAAGGCGAAAAGGTATTGGTTACAGCTGGGCTATGTTGGACTTGTGTTGGTAGACAACGATGTGCACAAAGGTTAGGTGGTTAAGTTGTCGCCAAAACAAGTTAGAGGACGGAGAAATTCGGGAAAATTTCGAAAAAACCGCGTGTAATATATTAAAAGGAGTGGTTTTGTGGTGGCAGATTATGAAACTGAGGCTAACAATTGTCTGACGAAGAAATAATGACTTTAAAACCTGTGGGAAGCGGCTAAAAATTATCAGTGATGTGGGAAAAACGGAAATGGAAATAAAGCGAAAGTTATTAGAACTAGCCGAAATGGTTGTTTAAAAGGTGAAAGGAACTGTTTGTGAACTAGAAATGGTGGATTTTATAGCGGCGGTAGTGTTGAAAGCGGCAAAAAAAATTTTTTGGTTATGGTTCGGATGTGGGTTACGTATTATTGAGTATATATAGGCGGGATAAACAGACACATACATACACGCAAAATTCAAGCTTTCGCAACAAACAGCTGCCTCATCAGGAAAGAGGGAAGGAGAGGGAAAGACGAAAGGATGTGGGTTTTAAGGGAGAGGGTAAGGAGTCTTTCCAATCTCGGGAGCGGAAAGACTTACCTTAGGGGGAGAAAGGACGGGTATACACTCACGCACACACACACATATCCATCCACACATATACAGACACAAGCAGACATATTTAAAGACAAAGACTTTGGGCAGAGATGTCAGTCGAGGCGGAAGTGCAGAGGCAAAGATGTTGCTGAATGACAGGTGAGGTATGAGTGGCGGCAACTTGAAATTAGTGGAGATTGAGGCCAGGTGGGTAACAAGAAGAGAGGATATATTGAAGAGCGAGTTCCCATCTCTGGAGTTCGGATAGGTTGGTGTTGGTGGGAAGTATCCAGATAACCCGGATGGTGTAACACTGTGCCAAGATGTGGTGGCCGTGCACCAAGGCATGTTTAGCCACAGGGTGATCCTCATTACCAACAAACACTGTCTGCCTGTGTCCATTCATGCGAATGGACAGTTTGTTGCTGGTCATTCCCACATAGAATGCATCACAGTGTAGGCAGGTCAGTTGGTAAATCACGTGGGTGCTTTCACACGTGGTTCTGCCTTTGATCGTGTACACCTTCCGGGTTACAGGACTGGAGTAGGTGGTGGTGGGAGGGTGCATGGGACAGGTTTTACACCGGGGGCGGTTACAAGGATAGGAGCCAGAGGGTAGGGAAGGTGGTTTGGGGATTTCATAGGGATGAACTAACAGGTTACGAAGGTTAGGTGGATGGCGGAAAGACACTCTTGGTGGAGTGGGGAGGATTTCATGAAGGATGGATCTCATTTCAGGGCAGGATTGAGGAAGCCGTATCCCTGCTGGAGAGCCACATTCAGAGTCTGGTCCAGTCCCGGAAAGTATCCTGTCACAAGTGGGGCACTTTTGTGGTTCTTCTGTGGGGGATTCTGGGTTTGAGGGGATGAGGAAGTGGCTCTGGTTATTTGCTTCTGTACCATGTCAGAAGGGTAGTTGCGGGATGCGAAAGCTGTTGTCAGGTTGTTTGTGTAATGGTTTAGGGATTCCGGACTGGAGCAGATTCGTTTGCCACGAAGACCTAGGCTGTAGGGAAGGGACCGTTTGATGTGGAACGGGTGGCAGCTGTCATAATGGAGGTACTGTTGCTTGTTGGTGGGTTTGATGTGGACGGACGTGTGAAGCTGGCCATTGGACAGGTGGAGGTCAACGTCAAGGAAAGTGGCATGGGATTTGGAGTAGGACCAGGTGAATCTGATGGAACCAAAGGAGTTGAGGTGGGAGAGGAAATTCTGGAGTTCTTCTTCACTGTGAGTCCAGATCATGAAGATGTCATCTATAAATCTGTACCAAACTTTGGGTTGGCAGGGCTGAGTAACCAAGAAGGCTTCCTCTAAGCGACCCATGAATAGGTTGGTATACGAGGGGGCCATCCTGGAACCCATGGCTGTTCCCTTTAATTGTTGGTATGTCTGGCCTTCAAAAGTGAAGAAGTTGTGGGTCAGGATGAAGCTGGCTAAGGTGTTGGGGAAAGAGGTTTTAGGTAGGGTGGCAGGTGATCGGCGTGAAAGGAAATGCTCCATCGCAGCGAGGCCCTGGACGTGCGGAATATTTGTGTATAGGGAAGTGGCATCAATGGTTACAAGGATGGTTTCCGGGGGTAACACGTTGGGTAAGGATTCCAGGCGTTCGAGAAAGTGGTTGGTGTCTTTGATGAAGGATGGGAGACTGCATGTAATGGGTTGACGGTGTTGATCTACGTAGGCAGAGATACGTTCTGTGGGGGCTTGGTAACCAGCTACAATGGGGCGGCCGGGATGATGGGTTTGTGGATTTTAGGAAGAAGGTAGAAGGTAGGGGTGCGGTGTGTCGGTGGGGCCAGGAGGTTGATGGAGTCAGGTGAAAGGTTTTGCAGGGGGCCTAAGATTCTGAGGATTTCCTGAAGCTCCGCCTGGACATCGGGAATGGGGTTACCTTGGCAAACTTTGTATGTGGTGCTGTCTGAAAGCTGACGCAGTCCCTCAGCCACATACTCCCGACGATCAAGTACCATGGTCGTGGAAACCTTGTCCGCTGGAAGAATGACGATGGATCAGTCAGCCTTCAGATCACGGATAGCCTGGTCTTCAGCAGTTGTGATGTTGGGTGTAGGATTAAGGTTTTTTAAGAAGGATTGAGATGCAAGGCTGGAAGTAAGAAATTCCTGGAAGGTTTGGAGAGGGTGATTTTGAGGAAGAGGAGGTGGGTCCCGCTGCGATGGAGGACGGAACTGTTCCAGGCAGGGTTCAATTTGGATGGTGTCTTGGGGAGTTTGATCATAAGGAGTAGGATTAGGATCATTTTTCTTCGTGGCAAAGTGATATTTCCAGCAGAGAGTACGAGTGTAGGACAGTAAATCTTTGACGAGGGCTGTTTGGTTGAATCTGGGAGTGGGGCTAAAGGTGAGGCCTTTGGATAGGACAGAGGTTTCGGATTCGGAGAGAGGTTTGGAAGAAAGGTTAACTACTGAATTAGGGTGTTGTGGTTCCAGATTGTGTTGATTGGAATTTTGAGGTTTTGGAGGGAGTGGAGCTGGAAGTGGGAGATTGAATAGATGGGAGAGACTGGGTTTGTGTGCAATGAGAGGAGGTTGAGGTTTGCTGGAAAGGTTGTGAAGGGTGAGTGAGTTGCCTTTCCGGAGGAGGGAAACCAAGAGATTGGATAGTGTTTTGAGGTGGAGGGTGGCATGCTGTTCTAATTTACGGTTGGCCTGTAGGAGGATGCTCTGAACAGCCGGTGTGGATGTGGGAGAGGAAAGATTAAGGACTTTTATTAAGGATAGGAGTTGACAGGTGTGTTCATTGGCTGAGTTGATGTGTAGGTGAAGGATTAGGTGGGTGAGGGCAATGGATTGTTCAGTTTGGAACTGGTACCGGGACTGATGGAAAGAAGGGTTGCAGCCAGAGATGTGAACTTTAAGTGTGAGGCCTTTGGGGGTTAATGCCAAATGTCAGACAAGCCTGAGAAAATAGAATATGGAAGCGTAATCTGGCTAGGTCGAAGGCATGTTTGCGGAGGGAATGTAAATAAAACTTAATGGGGTCGTTGTGGGGTTGTTGTGAGGGTGACATGGTATTAGAAGGTGGAAAGTGTAACATGAGGCTGAAATGAAAATGAAAATAAAAATATATGGGGAGGGATAAAGGTGGACTGGAAAGTAACTGGAGATCTGGTGTGAAAAAAGGCGAAAAGGTGTTGGTTACAGCTGGGCTATGTTGGACTTGTGTTGGTAGACAACGATGTGCACAAAGGTTAGGTGGTTAAGTTGTCGCCAAAACAAGTTAGAGGACGGAGAAATTCGGGAAAATTTCGAAAAAACCGCGTGTAATATATTAAAAGGAGTGGTTTTGTGGTGGCAGATTATGAAAATGAGGCTAACAATTGTCTGACGAAGAAATAATGACTTTAAAACCTGTGGGAAGCGGCTAAAAATTATCAGTGATGTGGGAAAAACGGAAATGGAAATAAAGCGAAAGTTATTAGAACTAGCCGAAATGGTTGTTTAAAAGGTGAAAGGAACTGTTTGTGAACTAGAAATGGTGGATTTTATAGCGGCGGTAGTGTTGAAAGCGGCAAAAAAAATTTTTTGGTTATGGTTCGGATGTGGGTTACGTATTATTGAGTATATATAGGCGGGATAAACAGACACATACATACACGCAAAATTCAAGCTTTCGCAACAAACAGCTGCCTCATCAGGAAAGAGGGAAGGAGAGGGAAAGACGAAAGGATGTGGGTTTTAAGGGAGAGGGTAAGGAGTCTTTCCAATCTCGGGAGCGGAAAGACTTACCTTAGGGGGAGAAAGGACGGGTATACACTCACGCACACACACACATATCCATCCACACATATACAGACACAAGCAGACATATTTAAAGACAAAGACTTTGGGCAGAGATGTCAGTCGAGGCGGAAGTGCAGAGGCAAAGATGTTGCTGAATGACAGGTGAGGTATGAGTGGCGGCAACTTGAAATTAGTGGAGATTGAGGCCAGGTGGGTAACAAGAAGAGAGGATATATTGAAGAGCGAGTTCCCATCTCTGGAGTTCGGATAGGTTGGTGTTGGTGGGAAGTATCCAGATAACCCGGATGGTGTAACACTGTGCCAAGATGTGGTGGCCGTGCACCAAGGCATGTTTAGCCACAGGGTGATCCTCATTACCAACAAACACTGTCTGCCTGTGTCCATTCATGCGAATGGACAGTTTGTTGCTGGTCATTCCCACATAGAATGCATCACAGTGTAGGCAGGTCAGTTTGTAAATCACGTGGGTACTTTCACATGTGGCTCTGCCTTTGATCGTGTACACCTTCTGGGTTACAGGACTGGAGTAGGCGGTGGTGGGAGGGTGCATGGGACAGGTTTTACACCGGGGGCGGTTACAAGGATAGGAGCCAGAGGGTAGGGAAGGTGGTTTGGGGATTTCATAGGGATGAACTAACAGGTTACGAAGGTTATGTAGGTTAGGTGGACGGCGGAAAGACACTCTTGGTGGAGTGGGGAGGATTTCATGAAGGATGGATCTCATTTCAGGGCAGGATTTGAGGAAGTCGTATCCCTGCTGGAGAGCCACATTCAGAGTCTGGTCCAGTCCCGGAAAGTATCCTGTCACAAGTGGGGTACTTCTGTGGTTCTTCTGTTTGAGGTTCTGGGTTTGAGGGGATGAGGAAGTGGCTCTGGTTATTTGCTTCTGTACCATGTCAGAAGGGTAGTTGCGGGATGCGAAAGCTGTTGTCAGGTTGTTTGTGTAATGGTTTAGGGATTCTGGACTGGAGCAGATTCGTTTGCCACGAAGACCTAGGCTGTAGGGAAGGGACCGTTTGATGTGGAATGGGTGGCAGCTGTCATAATGGAGGTACTGTTGCTTGTTGGTGGGTTTGATGTGGATGGACGTGTGAAGCTGGCCATTGGACTGATGGAGGTCAACGTCAAGGAAAGTAGCGTGGGATTGGAGTAGGACCAGGTGAATCTGGTGGAACCAAAGCAGTTGAGGTTGGAGAGGAAATTCTGGAGTTCTTCTTCACTGTGAGTCCAGGTCATGAAGATGTCATCTATAAATCTGTACCAAACTTTGGGTTGGCAGGCCTGGGTAACCAAGAGGGCTTCCTCTAGGTGACCCACGAGTAGGTTGGCGTACGAGGGGGCCATCCTGGTACCCATGGCTGTTCCCTTTAATTGTTGGTATGTCTCACCTTCAAAAGTGAAGAAGTTGTGGGTCAGGATGAAGCTGGCTAAGGTAATGAGGAAAGTGGTTTTAGGTAGGGTGGCAGGTGATCGGCGTGAAAGGAAATGCTCCATCGCAGCGAGGCCCTGGACGTGCGGAATATTTGTGTATAAGGAAGTGGCATCGATGGTTACAAGGATGGTTTCCAGGGGTAACAGGTTGGGTAAGGATTCCAGGCGTTCGAGAAAGTGGTTGGTGTCTTTGATGGAGGATGGGAGACTGCATGTAATGGGTTGAAGGTGTTGATCTATGTAGGCAGAGATACGTTCTGTGGGGGCTTGGTAACCAGCTACAATGGGGCGGCCGGGATGATGGGTTTGTGAATATTAGGAAGAAGGTAGATGGTAGGGGTGCTGTGTGTCGGTGGGGTCAGGAGGTTGATGGAGTCAGGTGAAAGGTTTTGCAGGGTGCCTAAGGCTCTGAGTATCCTTGAAGCTCCACCTGGACATTGGGAATGGGATTACCTTGGCAAACTTTGTATGTGGTGTTGTCTCAAAGCTGACGCAGTCCCTCAGCCACATACTCCCGACGATCAAGTATATATGTGTGGATGGATATGTGTGTGTGTGCAAGTGTGAGTGTATATCCATCCTTTTTTCCCCCTAAGGTAAGTCTTTCCGCTCCCGGGATTGGAATGACTCCTTACCCTCTCCCTTAAAACCCACATCCTTTCGTCTTTCCCTCTCCTTCCCTCTTTCTTGACGAGGCAACAGTTTGTTGCGGATGCTTGAATTTTGTGTGTATTGTATGTTTGTGTGTCTTTCGACCTGCCAGCACTTTCGTTTGGTAAGTCACATCATCTTTGTTTTTTGATAAATTTTTCCCATGTGGATTGTTTCCCTCTTTATATATATATATATATATATATATATATATATATATATATATATATATATATATATATATATGTGTGTGTGTGTTGCCAGAATATATAAGAGAATATATAAGGCATTTGAAGTGAAAGGTTTATAGGGTGTGGCCCTCTGCTAACCTCTGTGTCTATAATGTGGCCCCCGAGCCAAAACAATTGCCCACCCCTGGTCTAGAACTTAGTTCCTTAATGAGTTCATTCACCACTAGATTCCACAATAGAGGAGACTAAGCTCCTCCTTGTGAGCAGCCTTTAGTGGTCTTAATTACCATCTTTTCATTCATCATGGTAGCCTCTACTTTCCTTCCACTAAGCATGGCCTGGTGCACCTACATATAGTGGTCCGAGGTCATCCACCTCTGCTGCCCTTACCATGGAATCAAAGGTTGAGTTACTGAAAGCCCCCTCAATATCCAGGAAGATGCAGATGTCTATTTCTTGGAAGTGAAGTGCTTTTTCCACCTTCCCAATGAGTTGGTGGAGAGATGTCTCACATGATTTGTTGGTTCAGGTGTAGAGGGATCCTACTTAACCTTGTCTCCTCAACATATACATTAACCAGTTTGTCCAAAGGAGGACAGACTGATTGGTCTCATATCCTTAGACTTGGTATCATCAATTCTCCCTGGCATTGGAATGAAGACAACCTTTACTGCGCTCCAAGCATTTGGAATGATTCCTACTGCTAGGCTAACCATGGATAGCCTGCATAGGACTCTTATGAGCTTTCCTCTTGCCTGTTGCAAGAGAGCTGGAAAAATTCCATCTGGGTCAGGTGACTTGAACAGTTAGAATGTCTCCGCCACCCACTGGATTTTGTTGAAGTTCACACACTTCTTGGCCGATTCCCAGTCCTCTCTTCCAGTGCCTGAGAACTGTTGCCTCTCTGGGGTCACATACTGGTCTGTGTTGTCCAGCAGAGCATATTGAGGAAAGTGAGTTTTGAGGAGCAATTCCAGCATCTCATGTGCTGTCTTTGTATATTCCCCATCCTCCTTCCTCAGTATACCTCCTGGATTGGTTGGTACTCTAGTGAGAATCTTGTGAAGTCTGGCTTGTGCAGCCATGCCCTCCACTAGCTCACAGAATGCCTTCCAGGATGCCTCCTTTGCTTGTCTGATTGCAAGATTGTAATTGACAAGAGCCTCACAATATTTAGCCCATTGTCCTTTATGTCTCCCAATATTTAACAGTCTCCGTACCTGTTTTCTTTGTATTTCCAGTTTATTATTCCACCAAGGAACACTCCTTTTTGTGCACTTCCTGGTGATTGTGCAGTTGTCCTGATATGAGGTCATTATAGCAGAGGTGACAGCCTCCACTACTTCCTCAAATTCTACTGGATTCCTTATCAAGGTTTTAATTTCTGATAAGCCTAAGTCAAGGTCCCTCCTATATGTCTCCCAATCTGTTTTCCTGGGATTTCTATAGGTCGTGGTCTGTCTGATTCCCATTTCAACCATGAATTTGATGTACATGTGGTCCAATGGGGATGGCTCCAATACCAGATGCCATTGTTTGACATAGCTACCCATCGTCATGGAACCAAAGGTTATGTCAATTACTTCTTCCCTTCTGTTATTCCTGAATGTAGTTTCATTGCCCCTATTCAGGACCTCTAAGTTGTTAGCTAAAAGAAATTCAAGAAAGTACACACCTCTACTATTGGTGTCCTTGCTGCCCCACACTAGGTTGTGGGCATTGGCATTGCATCTCACCAGCAGTTGATCACCTTGCCGATGGCAAGTCTCTACCAGTCTCCTCACCTCCAAGGGAGGAGGAGAGCTGTCTTCATAAGGAAGGTAAGCTGAGGTAAAAATAATTTCCCTCGTGATACCTTCCTCACATTGCTGCATTTTAATGGTCACTAAGTCTCTAGAGCAGAAATCCATCATTGGCATGAAAGAAATGCCATTTCTTATATAGATGCATGTTCTGGAGTTTCTTAGATTCCTAGCATAGATCAGCTTACCTCCAGTGCCACCAAGGCCTGATACACCCCCTTTGTGTAAATAGGGTTCTTGTATCAGGGCCACGTCCACTTCCTGTCTCCCCAGGCAGCAGGTCAGGGCAGCAGAGGCCCCTTTACTGTGCTGCAGATTAATCTGCAGCACCTCCAGGCTCCATCTTGCTTCCATCTTTGAGGTCTTTGAGAACCCTGACAGTGACCTGCGAGAACCCAAAAAACAGTTTCAGGTCCTGCTCCCGCATCACCTTCAGGGACTTCTCACTGACCTCCACCACCAGGGTTCGTCCTTCCAGAGCAGCCTTCTGGTTAATCACTCTCCAGTCTTCTGTTGAGACTTTTGGGTTCTGGGCCCCTATTTTCCCGAAAGAGTCTTGGGAGAAACTTCCTTAAGGATCTTAGGTACCCATAATGATATCTTTGCAGTCTTAAGAAGCTCCACTACTGTCTTAACCAGCAGCTTTGCACCTTCCCATGGGGATATCATGGGCATCTTGTCCTTGAGCCATTCTACTGTGTACACCACCTCACAGACAAAAATGAGTACACCACTGTCTAGATAGGCCCTCCTGAAGTTGGGTCCTGGGCCAGCGTCCCCCCCCCCCCCCCCCAATCTATCCAAGGGCCATCTGCACCAGTTCCTCCTGCTGAGAGGTGATGGCCACCAGTGGACAACTTTCCTGGATAACTGCGATTCTAAGAACCAAGGCTGCAGTACTGTAGGTCTGTTTCCCTATTTCTTGCCTCAGTTTTTTCTGGACTCACTTATCCAGAGAGGAGGGAGTCTTTGATTCCTCCCTTATCCACTTACCACCTATCTTTGACGTTGTGGGGGTCTGCGTGTCCAACCTGTGACAGTTTCTTCCTGAGAGTCTTAGGTTCTAGTCCCTTTAATTACTTCTACTTGTCTTTAAGAAGCCATTCTTCCTCTTCCTTTTTCCTCCGTTCCCTGAGTACATTTGTGTCTGGGCCTTAGACAAGCCTTTGATCTTAATCTGGTCTAGCTTCTCAGTTACAGTTCCCACTTCTGGATCGGGTCTAGACCCTGATTCAGTAGTGGGAATGCCTTCCATCAGTTCTGTCCCCGATGCTTGGGTATCTAAGGTCACAATTTGCCCCTCAGTTTTTTTTTCTTTATTTTTTATGATCGTGTCCATATTGGTCCCATGAGATTTGGGTATCTAGAAGGTCCACACCACGAATACCCTGCGTGGTGTAAGGCTAATTACTCAGAGAGGTCACCTGGTATCCCTGAGGCTTCATTTGTGATGCATCTTCCCATGTGCCACGCACCCCTTGGTACGGATCGAATCATACCTTGAGTTGGGTCAGGGAATAGTGTAGGACTAGGAGTGGATAGGGACGTTGTGGGATACTGTTAGTCTGATCCATTGGCTGAGGCCTTTCCAGCAGTAGGTCCCTTACCTTCGGTATAGCCCTCAGTTTCCCGTGGATACACAAGCCTCTCCACCCGCACGGACAGTGCTTCGTCCAGGTGGTGTCCCCGAAGAGGTTGTCAGCATTATTCATATATTCCTTTCCTTAACGATTCTGTGTAGAACTTCTCATTTCTTACCTTACATGTCCTCCCAATTTTCATTATTTTTCTGTTGCACATCATCTCAAATGCTTCGATCCTCTTCTGTTCCAGTTTTCCCACAGTCCATGTTTCACTACCAACCCCCAGAAATGTTAAATGCAGGTATATGTATAAGTTGTCAGATTCCAACAGTGACTCATTGATATTAAATTCATAGGATATTATTATTATTATTTTCTTTTCATTTTGTAAAGTGCGCAGTGTACATTTCAGAACATATAAAGCCAGTTAGTAATCATTGTGCCACTTTGAAATCTTATCAATATCTGACTGAATATTTTTGCAGTTTTTTCAGACAGTACTTCATTATATATAGTTGAATGATGTGCAAAAAAACTGAGGGTACTGCTAATATTGTGCACAAGGTCATCAATATACTATATGAACACTTATTTTTACATCTGATGATGACTCCCAAGCCAGGATAACATGCAGTGTCCTCTCCAACAAAACGTCCTCAGTCCAGTTATAAATTTCCTTCACACCACGTTTGATCATACTTTTGACAATAAGCTTAGGTGTGGTACTGACTCAAATGTCTTTTGTAATCGAGAAATGCATCTACCTGCATGCCTTGATCTAAAACTTTCAGTTCGTCCTGTGAGAAAAGTGCAAGTTGGATATCAGCATCATCAATGTGAGCCATGGCGGCTCATATCGATAGTGCCACTCTGGTGGTTTATCTTTCCTGCCATGGCAGGGCGGTAAGCAGCGCCCTCTGGGTCCTATGTGAGGAGTAATGAGGCGAGGTCCTGTGGGGGGTGTGCTCCGGGACGTGGTGGAACACGGTTGTCGGGTTGACGCAGCGACTGTGGGACCAGACCTATCGCATGGAGATATACAATTTGGCTCTGAACGGAAGGTGCCATAGCAAGCAGTGGGAAGTGGGCATCCTGTAATATGTGTGAAGGAGTAACAATTTTTGCATTGGATGTCCCAGTGGTTCCCGAGAGTTGCGGTGGCTGCTTTCGGAGAAGAGAATTGGTAAGAGCTTGTGTCTACGCTCTTTTCCGTACGATATTTCTGCCTGCCGTTATAAATGGGTGAAAATCAGGCACTCGTATTGACTACACAGAAAATGGTGATGTAAAAGTATGTTTGTGATTGAGTCTCACTTGTACTGTGACAATTTACAGGCGAAAGCTGTGGTGGTTTCATTAGGTCGGGTTCTTTGGTGTGCAACTAAGGGAGTCAGTTATTTGGGGTAACTGAAGGAGCACCATTATGTTGCTCTAAGTTACACATTCTCCACGTTTTGTCTATGGCTTTGCAAATCGAAATCATGGGGGAGTACATGTGTGAGTAATTGCAATTGTATTGATGGTTATGTTGTAAAGACTGTTCTCTAGTGTGTTAAATCACACGCTGATTTGTAGCCATTCTAAGCAGAAGTTACCATTGCTACTTGCTTACGTGCTACTGTCCTTATGATTGGCGTTGTTTGTCTTTTGATTGTGGGTGTGCTCACTTAAAAAAAAAAAAATAAATAAAAATTATGGCTACTATTCATAAGTGTTGTCCAGTAAGGAAGCTTTTATCATATGCTGGACTGTTTGCCTATCACATTGGCTTTCTATGCAGTAACTGAAGGAATGTGTATGGTGGTTCAAGATTGTAGGCTGACTACTCTATTGGGGAGCCGGCTCTCTGTTCTTGGATTTTGTAAGGATACGTTATGAGTGCATCGCTGTCGTTTTTCGCATGCTAAATTGCGGGGTGTCGGTGCCGTTCTAGGGCTAGACTTGTGATGTATGTTATGTTGAAAGTTAATTAACTGTACCAAACTTAAGAGAGCTTTTAGTTTATTTTAGGTCTGTACATGGAATGATGTTGATATTTTGTCAAGTGCGGCAATAACTGTGTGGGGAGATCCTCTGAGGGACTTGTATTGTACTGTTGCAGTGCAGTCCATCTGAAACATGCTGCTTAAAACTTGGGACTGCAGCTCTCTGATGTTATATAATACTGTTTAATCTTAAATGTCTTGGATGTAATATGGTTGTTGAGGATTATGTAATTAATTTTGATTGCTGGTTCCTTAAAGGAAGTATTTCGTTTTAAAATATGTGCTCGATCAGAGCCTATTTAAATATGATTTTAACTCATTCAAATTTTCTAGTCTTGCTTTCTTAAAAGGTTTTCAGTTAAATGATTGCTATTTGCCTGTTTAAATGTTTGAGTGACTTAAAGGAAAAGATATTATTTTGTAATTTGTACTGATTGTTCCTTTTGGGTAATACCTGACTTATGTGTTCAATAAATGAGTATATAGTCAATGGTGATGCACTGTTCTATTGCTAGCCTACCCCTTCCACTCCACAGCCTATTGAGCTGCTTTGTGTTGAAATTGTGTTCAGAACACCCCTCTGACCTGACTCCTCACGATGTTCTTGGAATCTATGTTGGTGGGCATAAAGGAGGTCATTCTGTTTGAGATACCTCATAATTTTTGAGCTCAGAATATGTTAAAAGATTCTACAACAAATCGATGTCAAGGATATCAGATGGTAGTTTTGTCTACCACTTTCGCTACCCTTCTTGTAGATGGGTGTGACCTGTGCTGTCTTTCAACTACTGGGCATGGTTTTTTGTTTCATAGATCTATGACAGTGTATAGTTATAAGAGGGGCTAACCTGGACACAAAATTCAGCATGTCTCTATCTGTCATTATTAAGCAGAGCTCAGCTGATTCTTGCAGAAGCTGCACCTAAGTATGGCAAGAATGCAATCTTCTGTTCTTTCATTGTTTTGTCTTCCTCAGCTCTCATAGTTGTGTCTATGTGCCCTCAGTGCCTTCTTGATTTCTTAAGCTGTACCAAAGAGGGTAATTATAGCTTGCACTTCACACTGAAATTCAGGCATGTTTATGAGTCTTACTAAAATGTCATCAGCCAATGTTTTAACCTACATCTGGTTTAGTCTGCAGCTTCTGAGTGTACAGATTTCACTTAAGTGTTTTGCCAATCATTGATGGTGAGTCTGGTTGCACTGAGCTTTCTGTCTTTATTCTGCAGGTATTAGTGCATGTGACCCCATTACTGGGCAGTACTTGTGCAGCCCAGGCATTACAGGGCTCACCTGTGAACATCTGTGCCCAGTCGGTACATGCGGGCTTAACTGCCACAATAAATGTGCCTGCGACGAAGGCTTAGAATGTCACCATGTTATGAGTCAGTATACAGTGAGATTATAATTTATATATTATGTGTGTATATGCTTACAATCGTAATGTGATGATTTTCCTAACTCCACAAATAAGAAGTATTGTTGAGTTTTCCATGCAAAATTTAAAGAAACTAAGTTAGTGCTATTGCACAATTGTTCAGCATTCATGCCTTTTTTGATGTCATTGGTCATTTATTCTAGATATATGTAATGCCAAAATGACATTAATACCCTCCTTTCCCAAGACTTAAATGATTTCAAATTCTAGATGGTAACAGTAATTGGGAAAGTGTTGCCAGTGCAGGATTTTGTGCACAAATGACCTCTCAATCATGTCCTATAAATGTTCAGTGGGTGGCCTAATCATTCGCTCAAGCTGTCCAGAATGTTCTCCAGACCAATCAACAGCAATTGTGGCCCAGTGAAATGGTGCATTGTTATACACAAAAATTCCATTGCTGTTTGGAAGCATTAAATCCACGAATGAATGGCTGAGATGGTCTCCAAATAGCCAAACATAACCATTTCCAGTTGCTGATCAGTTCTGTTGGAACAGAGGGCCCAGTCTATTCCATGTAAACACAGCCCACACCAATATGGAGCCACCACCAGCTGGCACAGTGCCTTATTAACAGCTTAGGTCCTTGGGTTTGTGGGCTCTGCACCACACACAAACCCTACCATCAGCTCTTACCAACTAAAATCTGACTCATCTGACCAGGCCACAGTTTAACTGATATGGTCACAAGGTGGCAAGCAGTGGTGCTGCAGCCTATGTCCTGCTGTTAACAAAGGCACTTGTGTTGATCATCTGCTGCCACAGCTCATTAACGCCAATGTCACTGCACTGTCCTAATGGATACATTTGTCATATGGCTCACATTGAGTTCTGTGGTTATTTCACATAGTGTTACTTGTCTGTCAGCACTGACAACTCTACGCAAATGCCACCACTCTCAATCATTAAGTGAATGTCGTCAGCCATTGTGCTGTGAGAGGTAATGGCTGAAATTTGGTGTTCTTGGCACCTCAGATGACGACAGCCAGCAGTACATGCAGAACTGGTTAACATCGCAACCCCGGGAACTTTATGAGACAGCCATTCACTGCCCTGTGTCACTGTGGGACTAGTCTCTCAACAGCCAAGGTCAATACTTCTAAAATGAAAGTCCTGGTTTCTGGAATTATGCCTTCTGTTAGTTTCTTTTTGAATGTCCCTTATAATTATGTCATGTAAAGTTACTAGATAAGTAACTACACTCCTGGAAATTGAAATAAGAACACCGTGAATTCATTGTCCCAGGAAGGGGAAACTTTATTGACACATTCCTGGGGTCAGATACATCACATGATCACACTGACAGAACAACAGGCACATAGACACAGGCAACAGAGCATGCACAATGTCGGCACTAGTACAGTGTATATCCACCTTTCGCAGCAATGCAGGCTGCTATTCTCCCATGGAGACGATCGTAGAGATGCTGGATGTAGTCCTGTGGAACGGCTTGCCATGCCAATTCCACCTGGCGCCTCAGTTGGACCAGCGTTCGTGCTGGACATGCAGACCGCGTGAGACGACGCTTCATCCAGTCCCAAACATGCTCAATGGGGGACAGATCCGGAGATCTTGCTGGCCAGGGTAGTTGACTTACACCTTCTAGAGCACGTTGGATGGCACGGGATACATGCGGACGTGCATTGTCCTGTTGGAACAGCAAGTTCCCTTGCCGGTATAGGAATGGTAGAACGATGGGTTCGATGACGGTTTGGATGTACCGTGCACTATTCAGTGTCCCCTCGACGATCACCAGTGGTGTATGGCCAGTGTAGGAGATCGCTCCCCACACCATGATGCCGGGTGTTGGCCCTGTGTGCCTCGGTCGTATGCAGTCCTGATTGTGGCGCTCACCTGCACGGCGCCAAACACACATACGACCATCATTGGCACCAAGGCAGAAGCGACTCTCATCGCTGAAGACGACACGTCTCCATTCGTCCCTCCATTCACGCCTGTCGCGACACCACTGGAGGCGGGCTGCATGATGTTGGGGCGTGAGTGGAAGACGGCCTAACGGTGTGCGGGACCGTAGCCCAGCTTCATGGAGACGGTTGCGAATGGTCCTCGCCGATACCCCAGGAGCAACAGTGTCCCTAATTTGCTGGGAAGTGGCGGTGCGGTCCCCTATGGCACTGCGTAGGATCCTACGGTCTTGGCGTGCATCCGTGCGTCGCTGCGGTCCGGTCCCAGGTCGACGGGCACGTGCACCTTCCGCCGACCACTGGCGACAACATCGATGTACTGTGGAGACCTCACGCCCCACGTGTTGAGCAATTCGGCGGTATGTCCACCCGGCAACCCGCATGCCCACTATACGCCCTCACTCAAAGTCCATCAACTGCACATACGGTTCACGTCCACGCTGTCGCGGCATGCTACCAGTGTTAAAGACTGCGATGGAGGTCCGTATGCCACGGCAAACTGGCTGACACTGACGGCGGCGGTGCACAAATGCTGCGCAGCTAGCGCCATTCGACGGCCAACACCGCGGTTCCTGGTGTGTCCGCTGTGCCGTGCGTGTGATAATTGCTTGTACAGCCCTCTCGCAGAGTCCGGAGCAAGTATGGTGGGTCTGACGCACCGGTGTCAATGTGTTCTTTTTTCCATTTCCAGGAGTGTATATTACAGTTTGTGTCTTATGTAGGTGTGTGTGTTACTGTGTGTGGTGGTGGTTGCCTTGGACAAATGTGGAATTTTAAGGTGGCCACATTAGCCACTAAAATAACAACAAAATGAAATGTAGAATATAAAAAGATCAAATAATAACTTACCTCACTTCACAGTACTGACATTTCTGGTAAAAGAAAAAAAGATTGTGATTCCCTGAACTTAAATGGAAAACAGTTCATTTTAGATGCCTCTTGCCTATGCTTTGTTAGATGTTCTTTGGTTCTACAGCATCACTAATAAATGAGCTTAATCTATTAAGATGGTACTCATTAACATATAAACATAAATGATGACACAGAACAGCAGATACACTGAACGAACAATGATTATACATAGTAGGCAGAACAAGAAACACATACCAGTCTCAGTTACAAACATCAATAGAAAAAGCAGACACATACTAAGGAAGTGGTATATACCAGTTACAAAGTCAAGATTGTAAATCAGTGTTATCTGAGGTTTACAGGCAGAAATTTCAAAACTAGATCAAAAGAAGATGTAAGAAATTTTAAGGTTGAAAATAGCCTTTTTACTTTTCCTGAACATCTAACAAAGCATGCTGTTGCTGTCATGATTGGACCTACCTGGAGAAGCTTAATGCACTTCACTTCTTCACGTAACATTTCTCCAACTGCAGGCTCTTGTGTAATGTACTATCTTACATCACACATGTTTTTTTAGACCAGTTGTTTTTTATTAGTGGTATTGGCTAACATATTCAAGTGTAAGCTCAGTATCTCAATATTTAGGTCATTTTTGAAATACTTAGTTGATTTTTCCAAATCTGTTTCACCTCTGGTTACTAAAAGCTAGCACTCTTGTTCAACTGCAATGACTGTGTGAGTCCAATTGAAGCAAACTGCTCAGTAATACACGATTGCACCATTTCACAAACTTCAGTGTAAATAGCTTTATAGTATTCCTTTGGGGTTTTGAAAGTGTGTGGTGAGCCGGCTTTGTTGTTTCCATACATCTATGGTATACTTCGATTTGGAGGAAGTGAAGGACCATCAACTTTTGAAGGTTTTTCTTATAAACACAATTCCCAAAAATGTTCAAAACTATCAGGCCTTCCATTCAATATACAAATCAAGCCCTCATATATTTTATGCAGATCAGCAACACTTACATGAGGGCACTGAATTTTTTCATTGACGTCCTCTACTGGGTTCATTGCATGGCAATAAGACGTAAAAAGAAATGTCTTGAATTGTAACATTGACTCAAGGTAGCCTGCACATTTGTAACCTACCTCTGTTTTGTCCCCTGCAGAAAATGTTTCAAAAAACTCTAGAAGTTCTTCAAGGTTTTTCGTTCTTCTCAAGATACTAGCAGCTCGCATAGTCCATGGAGCCGGGCAAAGAGGTCATAGATGAACTAGGTTGTTGGCACTCTCACAGCATATGCTTCTCAAACGTCCCATCTTTTTGTTGGATTCCTTTACAGTGTTTATTAAAGTTCTCAGCTAAAGCCATAATATCCCTCATAGATGTAAGATGGCAGAGACTGTCTACAACTGCCAAGTTTAAACTGTGAGCAGTGCAGTGTACATAACGTGCTTTTTGGTTGTATATCCAAAACTAACTTAATTAGTCCTTTTAACTTACCTCTCATATTTGAGGCACCATTATCTTAAGTTATCCATTGACAAATGAAGATGAACAAAAACATCTTTTTAAATACTAAACAGAGCTTGTGATTCAATGTTGCGGGTCTCGTATAAGTGAATAAAGTCTTTGTTTATGATTAAGTCCAGTCCTTTTGATGTCACCGCGGCCTCATTGCTGGTCCACCGTTGCCAGACTTTACCCTAAGTTTCGCACACTGGGACAAATTCTAAGTGTACTCGCAGCACCATAACACTATCATGATTCACATGACTCATTTACAGTTAACCTACTTACTACTACAAAAATTATTTGTTTTAACTTATTACTGAATGTATTTTAAAAGGTAACTATTGTCAAACAAGGAAAATAAAAATTTTCAACATAATTTTGTGACTTTACAAAGCATAATATTACTAATAATTTTCTTAAATTATTGGGGGGGGGGGGGGGGGCGCTCCACCCTCCAATGGATTTTTGAGGGGACTTTGGTCCCCTCAGGCCCCATGGAGTTGGCAACTGTGTGTGCATGAACAACCAAGTGATTATAATTTCAGAAAAAAAATGTATTATCTATTCAAGAGAAAGAACTCCACAAACTGAGTCGATAATGCATTGATCCATCTGTGGCTCTTATGCAATCAGTTGTTCAGCTTGGCATTGGTTACATGTCATTCTGAGGGATATAGTGTCTAATTCTGTCCAACTGGTACATCAGATTGCCAAAATCCTGAGAGTGTTGGAGGACCTTGCACATTATGCTCCAAATGTTCCTAATGGGGCAAAGATCTGGTGACCTTGCTGGGCAAGGTAGGGTTTGGCAAGCCTGAAGACAAGGAGCAGAAACTCTCACTGTGTGTGGGCTGGCATTACCTTGCTGAAATGTAGTCCCAGGGTGGCTTGCTATGAGGGGCAACAAAATGGGGCATAGAATATTGTTGACATACTGTGGATGACAACCAAAGGGCTCTTCTACAAAATGCAATGCAACAGTAAGTTGTAACTCCTAGCCTCTGTAGGTAAATCTTTATACAAGATGGATGTGGGAGAAATATATATAAAATGTGAAATCAGAACAACTTCAGCTGTCTAAATTTCCAGTTTTATTTTATTTGTGCAACAAGTATCAGGATTACATAACATCAGTAAATGATGGTAGAGGGGATCACTGTGTTAAGAAGAAATCTACAGATACCAGTGACTATATGCTGGCCCTATTTTGACTGTATGAGAGAGATGATTCTTCCTACATGTCAGTTTGGGGGCTTGAGGATAGTGAAATGTTATGCTGAAACTCATAACACAAATAAAATAAAACTGGAAATCACTCCTAGTCATAAGGCCATGTGGCAGGTCACTGTCAGGTTGGTGTGCCACTCCTGTCCAGGTCATCTCCAGATGTATCCTTAGCCTGGAGTCTCATTGGCTGTAATAGAACTGTCTTCAATGACAAATTCCACTTTGAACATATCCATGATGAGCAGTGAAGATGTGTCTTGAGATGCCCTGGATAGTGGTGGACTACCAACTTGACTGTCACATGCCAGACAGCCCAACAACCGGGCATGATAGTCTGGGGTGCAATTTCATTTCATAGCAGGACCCATTTGGTTGTCATCCATGGTACCCTTGCAACACAGCAGTACATCAATGATTTTCTTTGCCTTGTTTTGTTGCACTTTGAGGCAAGCCACCATGGGGTTACATTACAACAAGTTAATGCCCGCCCACACATGGCAAAAGTTTCTGTTGCTTGTCTTTGTACTTGTCATAGCCTACCTTGGTCATCGAGGTCACTGGATTGTTGTCCCAATTTAGAACATTTGAAGCATTATAGGCATGGCTCTCTAACCAGCTTGGGGTTTCCGTGATCTAATGCACAAATTGGAAAGAATTTGGCACAATATCACTCAGGATGATATCCAATAACTCTATTAATCAATGAGAAGCCAAGCAATTGCCTGCATAAGGCTCAGGTGGACCAATGAAACTGCTTTGCAACTAAGAAGTTTAGGCTGGAGTATAAAAGATGCTTCCATCCAAAATGGCATTAGAAGCCTATGTGGCATAGATATGCAATTCATAACTATCACACACAAGTTCACATTGTCTCATCTCCTCATCTCACAAAAATTGGCTTGTCCAATATCAATTTGTAACTATTCACAAAAATGATGAAATGGATCAATCCATCAATCAATCGAGCAAGAGACCAAATCAGCAGAAGAATCGATCGATCATTTGAATAATATATCGACAAGCTTGTCAATCAATTGGCCATTCGACGGATCAATCAGTTCACCTAACATCTTGTCTATCAACTGACCTATCAACTTGTTGATCCACTGGCATATCGACTTACCGATATATTGATCAGTACACTTATCGATCTGTCCATTTTTCAACATATTGCCCTATTGATGAACAGATTTATCAATCAATCAATCGAATTATCGATGCATCCACAGATATATAGATCCATCTATCGACACTTCGACATATACGTCGACACATCGATGGATCTATGGACACATCAATCTATCAATGACCTTATTAATCTATCTACCAAATGATCTATGGACTTATCATTCCTTAACTTATCGACCAACAGGTCTGTTGACTTGTCAGTCAATCTTTCTGTCAACCTGTCATTTAATCGACATGTCAACCTATTGATTAATGGAGCTGTCGACTTGCCAACCAGTAAGGCTGTCAACTGGCTGACCAGAAGGTTTCTCGACTTGTCGACCAGTTTGTCGGTCGACTAGCTGACCAGTCGGTCAGTTGGCTTGCCAACCAGTGAGTCAGTCGACATGCCGACGAGTCGGCCAGTTAACTTACTGACTAGTCAGTGAGTCGACTTGCTGACCAGTCAGTCTGTCGACTTGCCAACCAGTCGGTTAGTCAACATGCCGACCAGTCGATCTGTCGGCTTTCTGACCTGTCAATCTGTCGACTTGTTAACCAAACATTCTTTCGACTAGTTGACCAATCGATTTTTCATCTAGGCGACCAATCTTTCTGCATACATATCGATTAATCTGCCTTTTCGGCATACATATTGATTAATCTGTCTGTTGCCTTTTCTATCACTTGATCTATTGACTTACATGTCTGTCTACTTATCGATCTATCCACTTACTGTCCAATCTACCAATAGACTGACAGATAGACCGATATACCGACTTACCTATCAGGCTATCCATCGTCTTATTGCCTTGCCGGGCTTCAGATCTATCGAGTTATTGATGTGTATGTTGACTATCGATCAAGGAGTCTATCGACATGTTTGTGAATTGATCTGTCGAGACATCTGTCGACTTAGTTGTTAATCTCTCTTTCGAATTAACGATCAGTCGATCTGTTGACATATATATCAACTGGTCTGTCGACTTGTTGATCGATCTATCTGCTCACTTATGGATCATTTGATCTATCAGCTTATCGATCTTTCGAATTATCTATCAATCAGTCATTTTATAGACTTATTGATCACTTGATCAATCGACAATTCGACCAATAGGTCTAATGACCTATCTCTCAGTAAGTGAATCAATCTATCAATGCTGTGGCCGTCACTGAATGAGCTAACATACTGAGGGGTTAGAAAAGCAAGATTGCAGTAAAAGTGAAACAAATATGCCTCAAATGTGAATTACTTTTGTTGTTATTCCTACCTTTTGTTGGTTTGCTGTGAAACATGGGATTCTGATGAGATTTTCACACTGCAGTGGAGTGTGCCCTGATATGAAACTTCCTGGCAGATTAAAACTGTGTTCCGGCCTGAGACTTGAACTTGGGACTTTTGCCTCTTTCACGGGAAAGTTTGGAGGTAGGAGACGATATACTGGCAGAAGTGAAGCTGTGAGGATGGGGGTGAGCTGTGCTTGGGTAACTCAGATGGTAGAGCACTTGCCCACAAAAGGCAAAGGTCCAGAGTTTGAGTATGGGATTCTGATGTCAAGAAGCAATGATCACATTACACAGCTTTGTTCCAATGCGACCGCTACGGTCGCAGGTTCGAATCCTGCCTCGGGCATGGATGTGTGTGATGTTTAGTTAGGTAGGTTAAGTTTAAGTAGTTCTAAGTTCTAGGGGACTGATGACCTCAGAAGTTAAGTCCCATAGTGCTCAGAGCCATTTAAATCATTTTTGTTCCAGTGCCACAGAAGAGATACTGACTTTATATTTACACACACATACCAGAAGCTTTCCACAATCTCAAATAATAAATGTCTCTGTTTTATGTCATGGACCCTGATTTATCTTCAATTATTTACCCTGATAGGGTCCGTTTCCTGGCTTATGTGATATTCCAAGTTTTTCTTAAAGCTAATGAAATATACAGGGCTATTACAAATTATTCAAGCGATTTCATAAATTCACTGTAGCTCCATTGACATAAGGTCACGACACACTACAGATACGTAGAAACACTTATAAAGTTTTGTTCGGCTGAAGCCGCACTTCAGGTTTCTGCCGCCAGAGAACTCGAGAGCGCAGTGAGACAAAATGGCGACAGGAGCCGAGAAATGGTATGTCGTGCTTGAAATGCACTCACATCAGTCAGTCATAACAGTGCCAAGACACTTCAGGACGAAGTTCAACAAAGATCCACCAACTGCTAACTCCATTCGGCGATGGTATGCGCAGTTTAAAGCTTCTGGATGCCTCTGTAAGGGGTAATCAATGGGTCGGCCTGCAGTGAGCGAAGAAACAGTTGAACGCGTGCGGGCAAGTTTCACGCGTAGCCCGCGGAAGTCGACGAATACAGCAAGCAGGGAGCTAAACGTACCACAGCCGACGGTTTGGAAAATCTTACGGAAAAGGCTAAAGCAGAAGCCTTACCGTTTACAATTGCTACAAGCCCTGACACCCTATGACAATGTCAAACGCTTTGAATTTTCGGCGCGGTTGCAACAGCTCATGGAAGAGGATGCGTTCAGTGCGAAACTTGTTTTCAGTGATGAAGCAACATTTTTTTATTAATGGTGAAGGGAACAGACACAATGTGCGAATCTGGGCGGTAGAGAATCCTCACGCATTTGTGCAGCAAATTCGCAATTCACCAAAAGTTAACGTGTTTTGTGCAATCTCACGGTTTAAAGCTTACGGCCCCTTTTACTTCTGCGAAAAAAACGTTACAGGAGACGTGTATCTGGACATGCTGGAAAATTGGCTCATGACACAACTGGAGACTGACAGCACCGACTTCATCTTTCAACAGGATGGTGCTCCAACGCACTTCCATCATGATGTTCGGCATTTCTTAAACAGGAGATTGTAAAACTGATGGATCGGTCGTGGTGGAGATCATGATCGGCAATTCATGTCATGGCCTCCACGCTCTCCTGACTTAACCCATGCGATTTCTTTCTGTGGGGTTATGAGAAAGATTCAGTGTTTAAACCTCCTCTACCAAGAAACGTGCCAGACTGCGAGCTCGCATCAACGATGCTTTCGAACTCATTGATGGGGACATGCTGCGCCGAGTGTGGGAGGAACTTGATTATCGGCTTGATGTCTGCCGAATCACTAAAGGGGCACATATCGAACATTTGTGAATGCCTAAAAAAACTTTTTGAGTTTTTGTATATGTGTGCAAAGCATTGTGATAATATCTCAAATAATAAAGTTATTGTAGAGCTGTGAAATCGCTTCAATCATTTGTAATAACCCTGTACAGTCAATAGTGTTTACAAACATTGCTAAATTATGTGGAGTAATGATTTTCTTAATGGGTTAATTAGGCTTTTCTGGCAGGTGGTCCACATGTTTATCAAAATGCCTACGTAAAAGTACATTGAAAAAATATGTGTATATAATGAGACAGTGGTTTAGTATTTTTATAGTGAACGTTTGTGCAAGACTGCAATTGAAAATATAACTGGCAATAACTGAATGTAAACTATAATAGATTCTAGATCCCCATATATCACTCATTTTCTGTACAGTGCAAAAGCTTACATGTACTCCATGAAAACTAATAGTGCCAAGTTAGTATGAGGGTGTTCTGTGAAGAAATACCTCTGAACTTTGTATGTAAGAACACTTAAAGCTTTTTTAAGGAAACAAATGTTATAAAACTTGGTATCTTTATTCTTCATGTATAAAGATTTGCAAAGGGCTCTGAATTGCAGTATGTAGCATGGTGGCATGTAATTTAACTACATCAGTGCATGAGAAACAAGTTTTGGATTTGAAGAGTTCGTCCACATATGGAGTACCCTGTCCTTCAACATGGAAATGCCAAACCAAACATGAAAGCTGAAACATCCATAGTAATCCAACGTCTCCTCCATAAAGTCCTAACTTTTGAGTATCCAGTTTTCATATTTTCCCAAAGCTTAAAGAAAACCTTTGAGTACTGGACTTCGATGGTGGTGAAGCAGTGGCTCCATCAACAAAGTCATTCTACGAAGACGGTATCAAAAAACTGGTCTTTCATTGTGAGAAACCTATTCATCACCAGGGTGACTATGTTCACATGTATCTATGCAGATATGAGGAGGAAAGATACAGAATGTTAATAAAGTTTATTTCGAAAGCTTTAAGAGTATTCACATAAAAAATTCGGAGGTGTTACTCTCCAGCATGCCCTCATATAATAGCCTGGTAACTCTTTCAACATCAACTGTCTTTCAGTGGCAAAGTGTTGGAGTCATATCATGTTAAAATTATCAGTATTTTTCTTCCGTTGAGTGGTACGTTGTAATTAGCACTATCCTCCACATACTAAAACAGATGGTGTGTGTTGGTGTGAAGGAGTCTGTTGGCATTAACCTTAACCAGATAGCAGCACGAATAATCATTTTGCTAATACCTGGCGGGACATGCAGTTGATTTCATTTCTGATTTACCAAATAGATTTTTATTTGAATTAAATTTTAATACAGCACTTAATTTACCTGATTTTCTGTTCATCTGCTTGAAATTGCTTTTGCCTAATTAGGCTGGCAACCACATTTTTTGCATGATTACAGCTTTTACTTTTCCAACAACCTATCATTGGTTCAATTCCCACAAGAATAACTATCGCATCCTTTCAATATGTAACCTTTCAGGTGATGAAGTACAGTCCAGCAGTATACAACAATAGTGAGCTTTAAATCCTGTGAAATGGATAACATTGTATGCTGAAATTGTTATTGTAGTAATACCCTATAATGTTAATCAGGGGTAACGATTTCAGGAAGACTGGGAATCATTAGATTAAGTTGCTGCTGTGCTCCACTAAAATTTCATTCATTCTATTTGTAAATTAGCACAAATGAAAACATGTTTTCTTTAGGTTTCATTTTTAATAACATTGAACCTTATAGTAAAATATGTCTACTTGGTGCGCTGCTTCTCCTGCACCTTAACAAACTAATGGCATTAACTTCTAATGCAGCAGCAGTTATTGTGGGAGAACGGGGCAGTGGACACTTGTTTACAACCCTAGCAACAGCTGCCACAGATGAAGCCAGTTTGAATGTGGATCCGTCTATTCAACAGGTGAAGAAATAGCTTGAATATGACATCCAATTTGCAGAGAGTACTGTGGTAAGATTAAGAAGAGAACCACATAGTTTAAAGAGTGTGAAAAATTTTACGAGGGTTTTGCTTCACAATTGGATCAGCTAAGAAATGATATAAAGTGTCATCACTGTCAACCTATTTTACATTTGTGTTACACTGGGGGCATATTTGCTCACATACAGTCATTAAAAACTTGAAGTAACATTATATGGCAATTGCTTTGTGTCCTGCGAGAGACCTTTCATTTGAGTGTACAAAACTTCAGTCAGTAATAACAGTGAAAAATATGTTCTGTTATATCAGCCTTTTAATGCAAACATTGGTTTATGGTGTAGCAGCCACACTGCCTGATTTCTTCAGCTTATAGCCATACCAGTTTGCCTTTCAACCAAGTATTGCTGCACAATTGTTGCTGTGATGTCGCCTTGTCCGTACTGAAACATTTCTGATTATACGAGGAGCACATGTGGTTGTGTGGTTGTTACCCACTCACCTGCAATGAGCCTAATGCATACTTGTCTCCCGTTGGCTGTGTCATCTTTTAGGCAAAACTCCAAAACCGTTCATTTCTCAGCTACAGTTAGATGGCGCCGGTAAAACAGTGCAACGACACTTCAGTCTCAGCTAAAAAGAAGTTTCATAACAA
Organism: Schistocerca piceifrons; assembly: GCF_021461385.2. Taxonomy (NCBI): domain Eukaryota; kingdom Metazoa; phylum Arthropoda; class Insecta; order Orthoptera; family Acrididae; genus Schistocerca; species Schistocerca piceifrons. The sequence continues at coordinate 307,950,308 of NC_060145.1, read as the reverse complement.
CTCAACGTGTAAAGAATGCAAAACAGTGTGATTAAAGGCATCCTCTGTGTGAAATGTAGCTCCTGGTTACGTGAAAAGTGTGTGAATGTGAATCTCAAGTTCATAAATGACGATATTAGGTGGTCATGTCGTAACTGTGTTAGTGATGGACGTGATTGTCTCTACACGATTATTCAAAAGACAAAGGTAACAAGTTACTGAATGGTGACATTAAGGCTCTCAGAAAAGAAATTGTAACCTTGAAGCAAGAAAACGGGGAACTATTAAATGAAAAATAGTCTGGCTCCGGCTGGCCAGCGCTGATGCCGCGGCGACATCAAAAGGACTGGAGCAGAAGTGCCTGGAATCCTTCGACTCGCGTAGCTTTGACGCTTTCTAGACATTACGATACCGCGGCTACATAAAGTCCACCCTGCTGTCGCAGTCATTCAGTGTGGAGAGATTCGTTCAGTGCATGCTGCAAGCATGTTTAGTGTTCCGACTTTACTGTCTAGCGGAATATTTTATGTGACCATATTTTATTCGTTTACTTTAGTCTCTTAGTGTATTGTGAATTAAGTCTGCAATGAATAAATTTGTTACCAAAAAGGTCCGCTTGGAAGTTGACGATACTGCAAGTCAATCTCTAACAATTATTGCGTCGTCATTTGCTTCGTCGTCTTCAAGCAAGAACCGTTCACAGCCGAAACCTGGACAATCTGATAAGGGAAGAACATTTCAGAACTCTTGGTTGATCAAATATATATGGCTAGAATATGAAGCATCTACCGAAAAAGGTTTTTGCAAAACCTGCGAAGAGGCAGATGCTAAAAATCTATTACAATTTTCTTCGAAAAAGGAAGATGCATTTACTTCGGAGGGTTTTCTAACTGGAAAAAGGCTTTGGAAAAATACCGTCTTCATGGAAATACGTTTACGTATAAGGAAGGTGTTCTGAAACTAAATTATATCACCATCCGAAGTGTGGCCTCCCAATTGAATGAACAGTTAGATAGTGATATGAAGAAAGGCCATTTAGCTCTTGAGACAATTTTTACTACCGTCCAATTTCTATGCCAACTAGGACTAGCAAATAGATGGCACGAAGATGTAAACTCAAATTTTTTTCGGTTGTTGGAACTATGAAAGAATGACATACCTGATTTTAAAAATTGATTAGGGAGTTTGGGCTATAAGAGGACGCCCCACGACATTCTAAACGAGATCATTGATCTACTAGGAAAGTCTGAGTTGAGAAAGGTATTGGCTTCAATCAAGAAGACTGAACATTTTACTATTGTGACTGATGAAACAAGTGATTCTTCAATTCACGAACACGTCTCATTTTGTATTCGTACTGTTGATGACTCCTTAATCATCAATGAAGACTTTATTGGCTTATACGAGACCCCAACACTGAATCACAAACTCTGTTTAGTATTTTAAAAGATGTTTTTGCCCGTTTTCATTTGTCAATGGATAACTTAAGATGATGATGCCTCGAATATGAGAAGTAAGTTCAAAGGACTAAGAAAGTTAGTTTTGGATATACAACCAAACGCACGTTATGTGCACTGCTCACAGTTTAGACTTGGCAATTGTAAACAGACTCCGCCATATAAAGTCTATGAGGGATATTATGGCTTCAGCCAAGGACTTAATAAACACCGTAAGGTAATCCAACAAAAAAATGGGACTTTCCAGAAGCATATGCTGTGATAGCGCCAACGACCAAGCTGGTTTATGACCCCTTTTCCCGACACGATGAACTATGCGAGTTTCTAGTATCTTGAGAATATTGAAAAACTTTGAAGATTTTCTAGAGTTTTTTGAAACATTTTCTGCAGCGGACAAAACAGAGGCAGGTTACAAATGTGCAGGCTACCTTGAGTCAATGTTACAATTCAAGACTTATTTCTTTTTACATCTTTATTGCCTTGCAATGAACCCAGCAGAGGATGTTGATGAAAAAATTCAATGCCCTCATCTAAGTGTTGCTGCTCTAGAAAAAATATACGAGGACTTGGTTTGTATATTGAATGGAAGGCCTGATAGTTTTGAACAACTTTGGGAATTGTGTTTAAAAGAAAAACTTCACAAGCTGATGATCCTTCGCTTCCTCGGAATCGAAGTATAGCAAATAAGTGCGAAAAAAACGAAGCCAGCTCACCGCACACTTTCAAAACTCCATAGGAATACTACAAAGCTATTTACATTGAAGTGTGTGAAACAGTGTAGTCTTGTATTACTGAGCGGTTTGCTTCAACTGGACTCCCACAGGTCATTCCAGTTAAACAAGAGTGCTTGCTTTTAGTAAACAGAGGTGAAACAAAATTGGAAAAATTAACTGATTTTTCAGAAATGACCTAGACATTGAGAGACTGCGCTTACACTTGAATATGTTAGCCGATATCGCTAATAAAAAACTACTGGTCTTAATAACCATGCGTGATGTAAGAAAGTACACTACACAAGAGCCAGCAGTTGGAGAAATATTATGTGAAGTAGTGAAGTGTATTAAGCTTCTCCAAGTAATTCGAATCACGACAGCAACAGCAGTATGGTCATTTAGCGCCCTTAGACGACTGAAGTCATAACTCCGATCAACAATGGGACAGAAGCGATTGAACAACTTGGTTGTTCTTCATGCCCACGAGAAGATTTGCGTGAACTGGATATCCGACCAGTCATCAACGACTTCACATTCCGTAATCCAGTCAGACGGTCGACATTTGCACCTTTCTAATGACACTATAGCCTTAATTTTGGCATTTAGAGCAATATTGAAAATCTTTATAAAATAGAGAACTAAATACATACATAATGTCAAATTTTCAGTTTCGAAATATTATTACTAGTTTATTACTGTAGTACTATAGTACTGAATTAGTTATTTTCAAATACTTAAATACTTTTAGGGTGTAAGACCCAATTAAAACCAGCTATTTACATACTTTTTGACTGAAAGTATTAGGCATATTGTATTAACTTTTTTAACTTTATTAAACATTAACTCTGAGATATTGTTTTTATTTAATGAATCCTGAGCCTTATTCAAAGTAAGCTTAAATTAGCTATTTCACTTATTAATCAAAGTGATATTCCTCTGGAACAGCAATATTTTATGTTTTATTCTTTTAATGATATTTTTGGATTTGTTTAAATATAATTTTAGCTTTTTCATAGGTATATATTAACTGCTCTGTAAGACCTTATAAGCATGATTATTATTGTAAATTAAATTAGCTTTTTACGGAAATACCGTTCGTGTTTATGTATTGTTTCTTTTGTCTAAGCCAAAAGATGTGTCAGGCTCGTCGAGTTTCCCAGAGTGTCGAGTTATCGAGAGTCCAGTTTTCGGGGTTCTAATGTTGATCTTATGACTCTAAAATGCTTAAAAATATTTAAAACTCACTATTTTTCATCTAAAATTTAGAAAATATCCCGGGGCAAGACCCCAGTATGGGCCCCACAATATTTTTTATAAGTCGGCGCCCCTGAAAAGACGGAAATACAGACGAAACAAAAGTTAAAAATGAAGAAAAGCAAATCGTTTCTGTTTTCGAGTTTCACGAAAACTAAGTGTCGAGTCAGCCATTACAAAAAGAAATAACCTCGTTAATGATGATCCTGCAGCATTAATGAAAATTGTAGCGGTGATTTTTCTAATTCAAGAAATCAAAAGGCTATAAAACCAGGTATCTGAAAAAAAATATTTTACCATAAATTTTTAAATGGTTGATCAACTTTGCGTGATTTTCTAGTATGCCCCTGAAGCACCGGCGCTGTTTTCTCTGCACCATGTAAATTGTTCGGAGGTAAGGTCGTGATTGCAACTGATGGTATTTTTTATGTTTTATCTCATCATGGGAATTCACTTGAACACAAAAATTCTGAGTTACCACTCGTAACAAGAAAAAAGTCACTTGAAACAATATATAAACATTTCGAGCCATATGTTGAGGCAGTGTGTTGAAAAGGGTGTTTGCAGTACTAAAGAAAATAACAAGTCGTGGACTTCCCCTACGTGGACACGTTGAAAGATTCCATGGTCAATTTATGATATCTCTTGAACATATAGCCGAGTATGATCCTTTTCTAGCTGAGCACAATGAAAATAGTGAACTCGTTGAACGTTTGCTTCTGTTTTACCAAGCCCGAGACACAAGTCTGAAAACTTAACTGAGGCCGTACTAAAAGTCCTGTCTACAAGTTCCATTGATATTACTGATTGTAGAGGCCAGTCATATTACAACGCAAGCAATATGTCAAGAACCTACACTGATCTGCAAGTGCGTATTAAAGAATGAAATCCGAAAGCGCATTATGTGCCTTGTGCACCACATTGTTTGAATATATTACCTGTTTATTTTACAACTGCCGATGTCAGAAAGCGGAACTAAACCTCGTTTACGTGCAGACGTGACCGAAGGCCCCCGACAATACTAAACAATACCCGAGTGACCCAGGTCGCTCTGCACTGTACAGTCAAGTCACAGTGATATTATAACTGATGCGTATTCTTGGCGTCTGCTGAAATGTATAATTATTGCGGAAATATAAGTTATCGGAAGTACGATCAGTTGAAAAAGTGTTAATAAATAACGTACGTAGTTCAGTGCCGCCGATACGTACGTAAAACCTTAGCTAACACCGTTAGAAAGAGCTATGGTGAGAGCAGTAGCTGCAGTACAAAACTGTTCGGCCTTTACATGGATTAAAGGTATTGTGTACACTTATTATGCAGCATCTAGTTACATAGACCCTAATGCTTTACACATTAACTACGAGGCGTGTTTTTTAAGTAAGTACCGTTTTGAAATTTAAAAAAAATACGTGATAATAAATCTCAATGATTTTATTTTTACATGAAAGCCTGTACCTTAATCTACGCACTGACGCCATGACAGTCTGATTCTTCCATGTTTACGTTGTGTACTGAGTGTTTAAGATGCCTCCGATAATCGTGAGTCCCGCCGACTGTGAAGTACGGGCTGTTATAAGATTTCTTAGTGCTAAAGGCCTAAAAGCGATCGATATTCATCGTGAGATCTGTGCAGTTTACGGAGAAAACATTATGAGTGATGGAATGGAAAGAAAGTGGGTGAGAGCATTTAAAGATGGCCGCACAAATGTGCATGATGAACAACGGAGTGGGCGTCCTTCGATCGTTATCGAAAGTTTGATGCAGGAAGTGGACAATAAGGTGAGAGAAAACAGACGCTTTACGATTTCCTCCTTGCGAGATGACTTTCCTAATGTTTCTCGTAGTGTTTTGTATGGCATTGTGACCGAACACTTGAATTACCGTAAAATGTGCGCACGTTGGGTACCACAAATGTTGACGGATGTACACTAAACCAAACGTTTAAACAGCGCATTGACTTTCCTTGAGCGGTACCACAACGACGGTGATGATTTCTTAAGCGAAATTGTCACGGGCGATGAAACATGGGTGGCCTACGTCACACCAGAATCAAAGCAAGAGTCCATGGAAGTTGAGCAAGGGCATCGTTTTGCTGCAAGACAATGTCCGACCGCATGTGGCGAATCAGACCAAAGATCTCTTCACATCTTTTCGATGGGAAACTCTAGATCATCCTCCGTACAGCCCCGATCTTGCGGCCAGTGACTACCATCTGCTCCCGCACTTGAAGAAACACCTGGGCGGTCAGCGTCTTCAAGACGATGACGAAGTCAAAACAGTGGTGATGCAGTGGTTAACGAGTCAGGCGGCAGAGTTCTATGAGGAGGGTATTCAAAAACTGGTGCAACGTTATGACAAGTGCCTCAATATTGACGGAAATATGTAGAAAAGTAGATTAAGGTACAGGCTTTCATGTAAAAATAAAATTATTGAGATATCTTAGCACGTCTTTTTTTAATTTCAAAACGGTACTTACTTAAAAACACGCCTCGTATTATAAGACAAATTTATTTTTTCCACTCTAGTCTGTAAAATTATGTCACAGCAAATCCAGTTCCGTGTTTGTTCGTCTGTATTTAGTTATTAGTTCGTGCACCGAAATCTCTACTTCATTTTCATGTCTTATGCTTGCCTATAAATTCACGTATTAATACCGAACTTTTTTTTATCTGCTACACATTCAAATTTTTAGATCGTAAAACGACAGTTTAGTTTTAATTTGGAACACATCTCTGTAAAAGTACGTTTTAATTTCTAATGTATGACACGATCGTTTCAATTGTTAGATCGTAACACAACTTTTTTATTTTCGTTGTCAACGGTTTGGTGTAAAAGAACATATTGAAAGTGAATGTATAACAAAAATCGTTGTCTCCTACAAGCTCTGCTGAATTTTTAGGCCACAAAAGAAAAGTTATTTTCCTTGTGTTCCTTTCTGTTGTCTTTCACCAGAAGAATGTCTTAACACAATGCAGTTTTAAATTTGTTTTATCCGCTGCCGTACACCAAGTACAGTTCAGGAACCACATTAAATTTTGATTGAGAGTGACTAGACCGCTGACTCGTCCATCAGAACAACAAATAGCAGGGTACGGAAACAGCTCACAGCGCTCCAACCAAAAACGGCAATTGTGAAGTAGTCGGATAATAGTTATTATGTAAAACATGTTTTCTTTGCGGGGGAGGGGGGGGGGGGGGCTCATATAATAGGGTGTGCCTTGGGGCGCAAAATTTTTATGTCCGCCAGTGGCCCTGTAACGTCTCTGGGCTGGGAGTGGACAATCCGAGAACCGAGTTGCCGAGTCTTGTATATTCTCGCTGTCCTCAAGAACCAATCTGGTGTGGTAGTCGAAAGCAAGACCTCCCGTTTCGCGTTGCGTATTAGCTTGTGTCAACAGCAGTCGAGACAAACGAGAAGAGCTGTCGGCAGTAATCCTAAAAGTTTTCACTTCTCAGATGCGTGTCCGTTTCTGTTTGTCTCCTGATACCCGTAACTATGCGAATTCGGACATCGGCTTTAAATTATTATGCAAAATAGAAGGTTGCACCGAGAGACGTATTAAAAAAAGAAAACAACTGCTCTTGCTGCTTCAGTAGTGTAGGAAATTAAGTATGACACCAGAGACCCATTTGTCATGAAATCTCTAGTTATTTGGCCATTCAGCAATAAATTATGCCACAACTCCCCCCCCCCCCCCTTTCATTCTCTCTCTCTCTCTCTCTCTCTCTCTCTCTCTCTCTCTCACACACACACACACACACACACACACACACGCACCCTCATTATTTGCTCAGATCCTGGGCATGCTTTTGGCAACTACGGCTTCATATTTGGCCACAGTGGGTCTGCAATCGATGATACATACCAACGCAAGCGTGTTGTGTCGATCGATCATTGCAGATAACCACAAAAAGTAATCCATTTCACTGGATGGAAAACCTCCAATGGAAAACCTTCTCTGGGTTCTACCGTTGATGTGCTCTTCAGTTCGAAGGCTCCTTTGATGCAGCCCTTCGCGCTGGTCTATCCTGTGCAGTCATCTTCATCTCTGAGTAACTACTACAACCTACAAGCTGCTTGCTATTTTCAGGCCTATGTCTCCTACAATTTTTACTCCTCGAACTTCGCTCCGTTACCAAAATGACTATCACTTGATGCCTCAGAATGTGTCGTATCTTACTGATCTCTTCTTTTAGTGAAGCGGTGCCGTAAATGACCTTTCTCCGCAATGCGATTCAGTATCTCGTCACTAGTCATCTACCAATCTAATCTTCAGCATTCTCCTGTACCACCAAGTCACAAAAGCTTCTGTTCTCTGCTTGTCTTCCCTCCTTATCGTCTTCGTCTCATTTCCGACGCTCCAGACAAATACCTCCGGAAACGAGTTCCAAACAGATAAATCTGTATTAAATCTTAACAAGTTGCTCTTTTCCAGAACTGCTTTTCTTGTTGTTGCCAGATTGCATTTTCTACAAGGGTCATTTTAAAACTTCTGCACACTGTAAGATATACAGTCAGCTCCACAAGAAAGTGCACGCCATAATTTTAAATGTAACGTCCGCAGCGACATCGCTGGTAATGGTCTTGAATCTGTAATCAGTGCACTTTTGCACAGAGCATAGATAAACAGGGTAAGGGTTGAATTTTTTTTTGGCGGTTGCAGTTGAAAATGAGTGCATGTTATCTGAAGCATCACGAGGCAGTGTTCCTTGTAAATCATCCAAAGGAATCAAAGCTTTCATATGGAGCTGTTGCTAAAATTCTTAGAAAGTCAAAGACATTCATTGCGAAGTGGGTCAAACGATATTTATAATTTGGGAAAGGGGATGATTTACCGGAGAAAGGGCTAAGGGACAAAGGTATAATCGATAATGGCGGTGATTGAATTAACTTTTAGGTAACTATGCAACTAGTAATAACATGTATTTTCATGTAAACATATATTTATAATAATATCTTGTATTTCATACAGATAACGGCTTCACTGTCATGTGGAACAATATAATTTATTTTACTTCAATATAATTTTCGTTCTTGCTTATGACAGTTTTTAACTTTTTGGCGACTTCCATATACAGGATAGGGCACCTTTATTTTTGAGCCGTCTGATTACTAGGGCCGCTTCACTGAAAGCTTCATCAGTAGCATTAAAACGTTTTTCACTAAGTTGCTCCTTCAGTTTTCGAAACAACTCGAAGTCTGGTGGGCTCATATCAGGACTGTATGGCGGATAGGGAATTATTTATCATCCATACTTGTCGAGCGTTTCTCCCACTGGTAGAGCAATAAGCGGTCTTGCATTATCGTCAGGCCATCTTTGACGAATTTTCTGGCGCAAAACATTTTGCAGATACAGCTTGTAGTACGCGTCTGTTACGGTCATCACCTGGAGCGCTCATTTTGCATCTAAGACTCAATTTACGTGATACGCAAAGACCATCATCAGTTTCACCTTTGATTGTTGCCGGTGGAATTTTTTCGGGCGTGGAGAGTCGGAAATTTTCCAATATGACAGCCGAGCCTTCAGTTGCTGCTTAAAATCCCGTATCCAGGTTTTATCAGATGCAGCAATCTTTATCAAAAACTGTTCTCTTTCCGTTCAATGACATTCAAAGAACCTTTTCTGCGATTCTTTTGCGACCTGATTTCTGCTCTTTACTCAGATCATGCGGAACCCATCGGCAGCAACTTTTGTCGTCTTTATCTTGTCAGTTACGATTACGTGAACTGAAGTGACAGACATTTCTGCAATTTCCTCACGTACTTTTTCTCCCATCTCTCTCATAATGTCATTAACAATAACCTGAGAAGTGTAGTATGCTGCAATTGATTTCCTTCCACTTCTTGGATTGTCCTCATTCACTGAAGCGGGTACACTATCGTGACAATGTGCTACGATCCACCACACTATTTCCAAACACGTCACGCAAATCTTTGTAAATTTCCTTTGTGTTCTTTCCACGTAGGAACTCGATTTTGATGTAATTCGACCTGATTCGGTATCAGCTTTCATTTTAAAACTGAATTACTCACAACTCTGGCACACGAATTAGCGCTGCCGTATCTAACTGGGACCTCGTCGGGACTCCCTGACATGAGGGTGTTGAAATGAAGTAAAACATTTATTTAAATTGATTACTTTTTATTTAGAACACAACTGCCTGGAACTTGTTGCGGCAGAAGTAGTTGGTACAGCATATATTTCGGAAGATTTCACCTTTTTCAACAAGTCTTTCTTCCCTTTTACGCTTTTATAAAACTCCATGCAAGTCAGCCTGTAGTTAAACTGGCACTGTAAGACTGATTGCACAGTCCATGGCAGCAGTCGATTTCTTTCGTCTGTCATCTGGGCCGACGTCAGTGAGAATACTCTTTACACAGTGGCGTTAATGTGCGGGAATAGAAAACAAATACTCGCATAATTTTAGCAGTTGGCATTTCCGTTTAGGATTTTCGGTTTCCTTAAAAAGTAAATCCACCTTTCTTCCCCGGAGTCATGCATTGTTTCTAAAAAGCTCTTCAGATACAAATATTCCTGACAACAATTGTTGCATGAAAGCTTCGTACCATTTCTACTCAGGTATATAATACTGTTTTCAGATAGCACCATCGAATCAAACACTTGATATTTATTAAAAGAAATAGCCCATTTCTCTAAGTAATCAAATGCTATGTGTAGAAAGCCATTGTCTTCTCCCCAGATTTAGAAATCAAATTAATTATTTCCTGGCTAGGGTTCACATTCTTTAAGGGGAGCCGGAACGGTGAAAATGACAGAATTAACGTTTTTCCTTTTTTTTCATTATAAAATTATTTGAAGTTTTCTGAACAAAGCAAATCAAGTTCTGAGTGAATTCTAAGTGTGTTTTTTATCGCTGCAAAGTTGACGCGCCGCATAAACGGCTGTGGCGACTTGGTGTGTCACTTCTGACGGCGCCGCTCGCTGGCTGCAAGCAGGGTATCTTTGCGGAATTAGACAGTGTTTTGCTTTCCGACGTAGTATGGCTTTAGCTCTGTGACATGTGACTGTTCATATAGGTAAACATAGACGCTATGCCGTGTGTGTTGACTTATGGAGTTTGCTTGGTGTTGTTTAGCTGTTCTATTTTGCGTATTTGACGAATTTTGCTCGTACTTGTTTTACATATTTGGTTTGTGGATATCAATATGCCCCGTTTCAGCAATTGATTGTTTAAGAAAAGGCGCAATGAGTGGTAGGAGAAATCTTTTATTGTTTCGAAGGGAGATGCTGTTCAGACTGCGCCACCGACTACTCCAAATGAATTTGATAGGACTTCTTCCAGCAAGAAACTTTGTGACAGCAAGGAAAAATTTGAAAACTAAGAAAGTGACAGTAATGATGTGAATGAAATAATTAACATTTCCTTGCTCTTTAATATTTTGAAACATAATGTATTATGCCAAGTTTGCAAAGAAAGAGAACTGGAATTGAAAATAACTTCACACATTGATTTGGCAGGTAAAATGTTATTGAAGTGTAACAAATGTGCTGCAGAAGTTTCGCTTTCTAATTCTAACAGTATTCCTCGTAGTGGTAATAGTGGAAAGAAAGTGTATGATATAAATGTTTGGCTAGTGTATGGCTTGCGTTGCATTGGCAAGGACAGTGCTGCAGGGACAATGCTATGTGGAATTATGAACTTGCCAAAACCACCAACCAAGTTTGGATTTTATACTGAAGTGGTGGAATCTTCTGCTGAAGATATTGCTCAAGCAACAATGAAGAAAGCAGTTGAAAAAGCTGTGACAGATAATGGGAATTGTAGAGATTTAACTGTTGCTTTAGATGGATCATGGCAATGTAGATGTCACAAGTCTCTAAAAGGAGTTGTGACAGCTACCAGTGGAGACAGTTGCAAAGTAATTGATGTTGCTATTCTCTCAAAACATTGTAGATGTAAGGGCAATACCAGGGACGCACATAGTGAAAGTTTTGAAGCAAATTTTCACGGCACGAGTGAAGCGATGGAAGTAGAGGGAGTGAAAGCAATTTTTTCCAGATCACAGGAGTGTACGATGCACTAACTATCTAGGAAATGGTGATTCTAAGGGAAATTAAGCTGTAGAGGAACTCAGACCTTATGGCAATGTAATTCACATTAGCAAACAGGAGTGCACTGGACATGTGCAGAAATGCATTGGGGCTCGCTTGCGTAAACTAAAGCAGACATTAGGATCCCAGAAGCTTAATGATAGTAAGACCTTTGGAGGAAGAGGAAGATTGACATATGAAGCAATTGACAAATTGCAGAAGTATTGCAGGTGTGCAACTAAGCAAAATACAAGAAGCATTGAGCTTATGAGGAAAGCAGTATGGGCATTATTTTATCATACGGCATCAGCGAATGAGCACCCACAACTTGCTCTGTGCGCCACAGGTGATGACTCATGGTGTAAGTACCAATCAGGAAAGGAACATGCCCATAAAAACAGTTTGCCAAATGCTGTAATTGATGTATTTAAGCAAATATTCAGAGATTTATCACAGCCAAGTTTATTGGAAAAGTGTTTACATGGGAAAACACAAAATTCAAAGGAAGGTGTAAATAATTTAATTTGGAGTAGGATTCCCAAAAGAGTGTTGCACGGATAAAAACATTGCATTTTGGTGTGTATGATGCAGTGTCAACATACAATGAAGGAAACATTATCAAATGTGATGTGCTGAAACGTTTAGGTTTCCAACCAGGACAAAACACCACTTCTACAATGCGCCTAATTGATGAAGAAACACTAAGAGGTGCAGGGAGAAGGGAAAAAAGCCTACAACATGCAGCAAAGGGGAAGAAAAGACCAGCAAACTAACACTGTAAAAAGAAGAGGATGCTGATAATCCATCATATGGGGCAGGAATGTATTAAAAAACTTTAGAAGTCGTTTCCCATAATTTTAGAATTTTCATCTTTGAGGAACATTTTCTCAAAAATTGCTAACAATATTGTTTCCTTCGTTTCCTCAATTTTTATAACAAATTGTAAAAAAATTGTATAATCCAAGAGTTATAGAAGAAAAAGTGCAAAATCTTACAGAAAAAATAAGCATCTGTTTAAAAGAATTGTAAAACAAAAACCAATAAATATTCCTTAATATGGCACTATAACTTTGTAGAGAAATGTTCACTGAATATATAGTCCAAATTTCAGAGCAATACGTTTAATGGCTTTAGAAAAAATGTTCCTTCTATTTGCTAAAATTAACATGGAGGAGATGGATCGCTCCGGCTCCCCTTAACCTGTTCATTCATCTAGGTTGGTTTTATTCATTCAGACATCTTTGAGTGATGGTTAAGACATTTCTTATTTCAATTGTGGAGACTTTATCCTTCTCCACACTTTTTATATGTTTTTTTCAAAAAGAGTCAAGTCTGACTGCAGAAACATGAAGTAAATTTCATTGATCGGACTACTGAAAAACTCTTAAATTATTTTAGGTGGCCTGTCTTCGGGGTCAAAAAATTGTTTTAATGGAACGCAAAGCTTAAGAATTCTCTCAACTGCGGGCATGAACGACAATCAAAATGGTTCAAATGGCTCTGAGCACTATGGGACTCAACTGCTGAGGTCATTAGTCCCCTAGAACTTAGAACTAGTTAAACCTAACTAACCTAAGGACATCACAAACATCCATGCCCGAGGCAGGATTCGAACCTGCGACCGTAGCGGTCTTGCGGTTCCAGACTGCAGCGCCTTTAACCGCACGGCCACTTCGGCCGGCGAACGACAATCATCTTGTTTTTGAGAGAGATAGAAGAGTCTGATGATTGGCATCACCGTATAAACGGAACTGTTTTAGCTCTGCAAAATCTTGTACATGGCTGCACGTTGAGAGACCGTGAATAATTACAATTGAAAGAAAGTCAGCCATCGGTCACTATTTTTAACAAATTAACCTGGTTTCGACACTGCTTGGAGTGTCTTCCTCAGAATTTAAAACAAAGATTGGTCTATATTCTATAACATGGTCACAGAACTACGACTAAAAATGTGTGGTAGAGTATAAGTACGGAAAGACTGGTAGTACTTATATGTCATTTATAAAATAATAAATATGCCAAAAGGGCATGAGTCACAAAGATATTTAAGTTTCGCAACCTGCACCACGCAAGTAACGAGCAACCCTTAGTGGCTCGCCATCACAATTTTCTTTATCTTAAATATCTCGATTCAGCCTTCTGGTTCGACGCGTCGGTGCTTATGCCGAAAAATGAAACTTTTTGCAACTGTTTTATGCATTCAGACGCGAAGCGTGGTGCGAAAATATTTTTAACAGTCGCTGTAGCTTTGGACCTGGTTGCAGACTGCTTTGCGGCGACTTGGAGTCGGGATGCACTGCAATATTCAGTTTTACGGTACAGTCAAGAGAAGTGAAGGATTAATGAAGCTTGACAGCTTTATAAGCTGTTGTTAGTTCTGCAGCAGCAACGACAAATTCTTCCTGGCTCTTCTTTAATCATGAATGTTTGATTTCGATGCTACCGCGAATTTATTTGTATGATTCTTCGTAGAAAATGTATGCTTCACATTTGCCTTACCTCCTGTCAGCTACCGAAACGAAACAACTACAAATCTCACACAATGCTTCCTGATCCGTACGTCTTTTCTTGACAAAAGGACATTCTTTTGTGTAATCAGCCGAATAATGACACCTTCTCTTTCCATCTTTAAGTATTTTCATCATCTACGATAAGATATTAGACGGCAAACAGTGGATAATAACGTTTTAATCATCGAAGTACACGTCACTGTACAGTTCAAGCCCTATATACCCGAAGTAACCACTTCAGCCATTACTAACTTGCACTAGTTGTTCGTATTATATTTAAAAAGAGTCGTATTATCAGATCGCTATTCAAATGGGAAATGTGCGATTCTTCCGCGCGGCGCTGCTTAAATAATTCCAGCCCCGTACTGGGCTACTGGAGAAGTGTGGTATTTTCTCGAATGATGGCGTTAGATCTAGAAGGTGCTTGCACTGTCGTAACGGGATATGCAAAATGCAACGCCATCTGTCAGAAGACCTACCCAACAGAAATTTGTTGACGTAAATAATATAAACTAAGGCTGCATTTACAACTTGCCCTAACAAATGGCTTTACTTGGGTACTTGAGCCTAACTCGTAATAGTAATTTGGAAAATCGGGACAAAATTGGATCATGCTGGGACAAGAAGGTCCATAATGATGGTGATCCCGATATAACGGGACAGATGGCGAACCTAATGCTACCCGGCAAACACACAGTACGACCTTCTCGCCTTAAGTCTCCCTCAACACCTTGCTCACGCCACCGTAACGGTCGCGCATGCGCAGCGTGCAGAACTTTTGAGGTTACCCTCGTATCCTCTCTGCTTCTAGCATTATCGGTTATTTTGCTGCCAAATAGCAAACATCATCTACTACTTTTAGTGTCTTATTTCCTAATGTAATTCTCTCAGCATTACCTTACTTAATTCAGCTAAACTTCATTATACTTGGTGTATTTTTGTTGATGTTCTTCTCATATCCTCTTTTCAAAACGCTAGCTGTTCCATTCAACCTTATTTCCAAATCTCTTGCTGTCTCCGACAGGAATACTATGTCGCCAGGAAACCACCAGAGTTTTTATTTCTTCTCTCTGAACTATAATTCCCTTTACCAAAATCTTTTTTGTGTCCTTTCCTGCTTGCTCGGTGTACAGAATAAATCTCATATGGCTATTGCTCTGTCTTAGTGCTTTTGACAACCACTACTTAGCCTTTCATGTCCATCGACAGTGATAACTGCAGATCCTGTATTTCACCGTGCTACCTACAGAATTTCGAAAAGTGTATTCCAGACAACATTGTTAAAAGTTTTCTCTGCGTCTGTAATTGCCATAAACGTCGGTTTGCCTTTCTTAAACCTACGTTCTAAGGTAAGTTGTAGGGTAAGTATTGCCTCGCGTGTTCCTACATTTCTTCGAAACCCAAACGTATCTTCCCCGAAGTCAGCTACTATAAGTTTTTCGATTATCCTGTAAATAATTCGTGGCAGCTACATTCAACTGAAATCAACCACATGAACTTACACTACGAAAATTCAGGTAATTTTCGAAATTCATTATGAATATCAGCACCAAATGAAATATTTTGAAAATTATTTGTGATCGACACACCGATTTTTTTTAATTTTTAGTGCGAGTGTAGTGGAAAATTATCAAAAACTGCTTAACTTGTATTGCAACCAAGTCATTTAATTAATTTCGCTATAAATAAAATGCACAAAATCGGTAATACACTGGGAGGATTCGATCCGTGGCCAGCACGCCTACCCGAGTCCAGGAAGCAACGCATTAGCGCTCTTTTTTTCCGTTATGGTTCGTTGTATTTCGTAGTAGCGGATGTAACATGACATCCGTCGAAGCTCGTTGTTGATCTTTTCACTGAGGTTCTTTTTTATTACAGAGGACAGACAGCTCTCTGACCGAACACGCTGAGCTGCGCTCTCAGCTAGCCTGGTGAGTTATTTTAATCCACTATCCTCACGTTTCAAATAGCAGTTCCGGTATTCTTTCACATTGCAAAAAGAAACGGTCTGAGAACAATTCATGTCAGGGAGAGAATGTGCTCTATAGACGTCTATCAGTGAAAAGTGCACACAGTTTTATTTTCGCCTCGGCATAAAAAGACCATACATTGCACAGGCTAAGAAGATTCGTTTCTTATATCCACATACTGTTGGGAATGGTCATCTTATGCTCCAGTATGGTCTGAAGAAAACAACCGTTACAGCACCTATGCATGAGAAGACGGTGGCAGAATCGCGGTTTCGGAGGTTTCGATGCTCGATTTCTATTTGAGCTATAGACAAAGGGTGAAAGGTTTCTGGTTTAGCCCGGATCAGCAGCCATTTTTATAACCATTCTAACATCTGTCTTACTGCAGCTATGTTACAGTATGTCATGCAACGTTTGAGCGACGAACCGGAGCCACGCGTCCAGGCAGATTGTACTAATAGGTTAATTCCTTTTCCAAAAATTTTAATTGGGCTGAAGTTAGTGCTCAGCTAATGGCATGATTTGTGTATGTGTGCCGATCGGATTTTACGCGTAAAAACAGTCACCTTCGTTCGGATTTCACGTGCAAAAACGGTCACCCTTAAATAACTCTGTACTGGAGCGAGACTGATGCTTAAAATTTGCTCCAACAATGTATCGAACTTTGGCCTAAGATTAGTTTTCACCGTTTGAAAAAATCTTGGTTTGTTTAGATTTTACGTGCAAAAAACGCGTTTTGTATGAGTTTTTTGAAGCCCACCACTTCTACACTTTAATCCTATAGGAATCGCTTCACGAAGGGAGATAAATGGGTAAAGTCGAAACGAAATCTTTTCATCCAGTAATCTTTATCCATTGTCGAGACACGATGGGGTAAGGTCGAGCAAAATGTAGCACGCAAAATTCGATCTTACGTGAATTGAATGCGCGGGGAACTGTTTAAAGTGAACCAAATAAATGAAAAATGCATTATTACAATAAAATTGAAAATTTGCCTTTAAAAATCCATCCTCATTCGCATTTCAAGCGCAAAAAACAGTTTTTTAAATTATGTATTTTTTGCGCACGTGACATCTGTGTTTCAGACTTGCGCGATTCGTTTCAAATTTTATAAGATGGCAGACAAATAGAGATTGTCCTGTTGCTTTGTGAAAGCTTTATCCGCTGCCGCGATATAGCAGGCATCATCTTGACGTGGTTGTGGGGCTTGAGTGCTCTTAGGATACAGTAGGCTGTAGTGGACACGTTCAGCCATACCAGGCAGCTAAATGCTGAGGAACCAGACTGACGATGCCCAGCTCAACCAACATGGTTCTAAAAAGACCTTATACCGGATTAGTAGTCTCGCGAGTCACCAAAATCAACATCGGGTGCCATGCTATGGCGGTCTAATGTCATAATTATGGTATAGTAAAAGGTGGGAGCTGGAATGAATAAAACCCTTCTTAGAGCACAAAAAAGCGAGTATGTCCTCGGTGGAGTTAGACATGTAAAGAAAACGAACTAGCTTTTCGACTTTTCTGGCAGCTTCAAAGACATTTCAATCAAACCATCTTGACATATTCGCGCTTTTTTACGCAGTGAGCTCTCTTACCCGCAATGCGTTGGCACATCTGCATCTTGCAAGTTAGAGGCTAAAGTCCTTGATACTGTGCCCAGAATCGTGAAGATTCGTCAGCCATAGTAAACAATATATAAAATCTTATGACTGAAGAGCATACATTAATTTTCTGCCATTCCTAATCAAAGTTAATAGTATTCTTTTCTTTTCTGGAGAAGCAGCAAGTCCCTGACTCGTAAATTCCCACACAGACAGGAGAAGATATTATGCTCCAGAATTGTGTTTCCCAAGGCAACTTTAGGCGGTGTGTTTGGAGTTTCTGTTAAGGCCTAAAGTGAAGAACACATTTATAACAGAGATTATTATCTGGATGGACCGAATGTTAAAGCATGTCTGACCAAAGGTCTCAGCTAAACTAAGACAAGTGCTTTTATATCCCAACACAGACCATTTCAGAAGTGTCATAAATGTTGCGTTCCGTTCTAAAATCCTTTAAAGACCCAAGGCGGCCCAAAAATCTCGGCCTTCAAAGACCCTAGGCTTCCCAAAAATCTCAGCAGGCAAAAGGGCACAGCACCTGACGGCTCCGTCGATAGTGACTGGTCCAAGGTGAACATGCAAACTCACGGATTTTTATGGCTGCCATACTTTTCCACAATGGGCATTTATGTCATTGTCAAAATGCCTTGGCCAGGCTACCTACTTCTCTCTTGCGTCCCTGTCCCTGTCACGGCCAGAGAAGCCTAAGAAGTAAATCTAAGTAGGCAGTTTTTTCACCTCTTTGGCCAAAGCATTCTCTGCACACCACCCGAGAAATTCTTGGGACCAGTATTCTGTCCTTGGTAAGTGATTAGAGATGTTCCTTTCCGTAATAGCTGCATGTGGCTTAAGCCTCAAATGTCCACTACAGGATTTATTGTTAAATGACTAAACTGCCTGCTTGTTCTTAACCCAGAAAATACTACAGAAAGGAGAGCCACCATAATGATGTTGAATGCATTAACAATGTACATGCTCCCATGAGTACCTGCTCATGTTGATCCTGTTGTCTCACAAAAATGATGTCTAGGGTGTAATAACAACACTAGAGAGTACCCTTGAAAATGAAAATAAGCGAGAGAGTCTCATCCTCCGTCACTGCAACCCACCCACCACCTACACCTACAATTGATTTCCACATGTGTAGTGTCTCACTTCAACATGTTATGATGTGGCATGGGACAGAGATTATTATGAAATAATACTGAGATCTCGCAATGAGAATGTATGGGGGGCGACTTTGCCATTGAAGGTCGCACATAAAATACCATCCTAACTTGACTTCACTCAGCACAGGGATCACTCACTCACACAAAGCTGCAGACCTGCAAGAAAAACATATGAACATTACTGAGTGTAGTGTGGTTCATGTGGACTCTAGGGACGTTGCTACACCACAGCCTTCAGCTAACTGTTACTAAGTGGATAGAAAAGTCTCACAGCAATATTTTTTACCTCATTCACATAATTTCTGAGATCGGAGACGACTGATGTCCCTAATAATATTACAAGTCTGTGGATTTCGAACTGTTCTCTGATTGAGTGGTTTACCCATGCCTCAGTCATCCACCAGGGTCCAGTCGTCCATAATACATATATGGCCAATAATTATAATTTAAGATACACACTCTTTCTCAAAGTCTAAACAAGCAAGTAACGCATGTCATGTGTCATGCGTATTCCCAAGGGCAATATAATATTATTTCAACTACCATCAAGTCATTGGCACATCACACTGTTTATATAGAATTTACGCAAATGCTTGACAAACTATGTTCACTAGAGTAGCTGTGTCAAAAAATTAAATCAGTTCCACAGAATTACATGAGAATCAAAGTCACAAAACATCCTATTGCTCCTTCCACAAGGGCCCCTAAGGAGACAATCTACATCCGCAAAGTCACACAGATAGAACAAGGCACTAAACACACACACAAACGGCCTCTGGACTGGTTGGAGCATCAAGGTGCAGCGAGGTTGGGCCAGAGTGAGGGTTGCCCTTCACTCAGTGCTTGATTTAGGAGCAGCGGCGAATGGCTCTGGTCCCTCATCTTGTCCATGGCAACATCAGTAAGGCAGCTGGGTTGTTGGTATCATCTCGAGCTGGCAACGATTGACAATCCGTTGTAATGTCAGGTGTGATGGACAGGATGTCTGGTGGGAGGAAATGAGACACAGGTGTTGATGGATGGTGCCCAACTCCTGCAGTTCAGGAAGTGACGTCCCTGGTCCTGTTTTGTCTTCTCTTGACCCAGTAGCTGAAGGAGTGTGGTCTTCCCTTGGATTATGTGGTGAGACAGCACTGCATTTGGTGTGCCACCCCACTCCTGGTGATGATTTCTTGTCTTTCAAGTCGCCTGTGCTTAGCAAGTTGTCTTCACAGTCGCCAGTGCCAACCTACATCAAGGTGCATGACTGCAGGAGCAGATCATCTGTATCATTGCCGTCCGACTCTGAACGCCATCTGTAGAGGTGTGTGTACAACTGGGAGATTCCTCCAGGTTTTGTTGGAGCGCCAGCATGTCTGCAGACCTTTTGAGGCTGTTGCATGATGTCAGGAAGGAGCCTCTTGTCCATTCAAAGCCTCCCAGAGTGGACTGGCTTATGGCAGTTGTGGTATGTGGCGCAGTTCCCCCTCCACTTTCATTCTCGTTATGCTGCAAAGGCTCAGGCTAGCCCCCAGCTGTCCTGGCATTCATTGACCACTGCCGACTGGACGTCCACTTGGTAGATTTCTGGGCCACCTGCGCTGCAGGCGTCCGCCTTCAAGCTGCCATGTGGTCGCAGTCACCAGCCACATGGTGTTGCCTCATGAGGCCCCACAGAATGCATCGATAGTGCGTCTGACAGCTCCCAAGATCTTCACTGCCCTCGTAGTATGCTTCAGTGCCAAGGTTTTACAAGTAGTTTCTTATGAATAAAACAGCCACACAAACACAAGCTTCTTGAGAAAAATACAGTATGAATGTACATATGATTATTTGAGTGATCGTTATAAAAACGAAAAGAAAAAGTAAGTGGTATCGTATTGACTTAACGTGACATCCTTAACAACTACAATTGTCTTAAAAATTAGTGTGAAGTGTCGCTAGACTGTGTGTGAGAGTTGCGTTAGTATTATTTACCTTCGCGCACACTGCTGTGATAGGATGGCACTGCATCTACTCATCAGCCAACATGTTCATTCTACACAACACTTAGCATTAACTTATTTTCTTTTCCCAACACATGTCAACTGTAGTGCAAGCGCTGTCTACTCTTAGAGCTTGACTGTGCTACGTTCTCCTGTTCTTAGTACTTCTGGCGGCGGTGTCACCCAACGCTGCAATGGTTTGAAACCATGCTCCCACTCATCTGCGTAGCTCCTGACCTTTTTTTTCCATAACCATTTTAGGCAGCGTGTTTTGAGTTTCCATTGAAGCCTAAAGCGAACAACACATTTATCACAGAGATCATTATCTGGATGGGCCTAACTTTACAGCATGTAGGCTAAACTAAGAGAACTGCTTTTGTGTCCCAAGACAGAACATTCAGAGCTGCCATAAATGTTGCATTCTGTTCTAAAATTCTTTCAAAGCCCCAAGGTTTCCCAAAAAACTCAACAGGGAGAGGGACGGCACGACCTGACAGCACCCACGACAGCAGCTATCCAAGGCGAACATCGAAACTCGCGAATTTTTATGGCCGCCATCCCTTTACGCAATGGGCATTTAGAACACTGTCAAAATGCCTTGGCCGGGTGACCTACATCTCTCTTGCGTACCTGCCCCTGCCATGGCGGGAGGCACCTAACATGTAGATCCAGATAGGCAGTTTTTTCGCTTCTTCGACCGAAAGCATTGTCTGCACAATGGTGCGAGAAATTCTTGGGACCAGCGTTCTGTCCGTATTAAGCGTTTCGAGATGTTCATTTCCCTAATAGATTCATGTGTTCAAGCCCTAAATGTTCACTGCAAGATTTACTTTAAATGACGATACTGCCTGCTTGTTCTCAACTTCAAAATATACCGCTCGAAGGAAAGCCACCATAAAGATCCGACATGCATTAACAATGTACATGCTTCCATCAACGCCAGTTCACGTTGACAACTTTCTGTCGTCTCACAAAAATGATGTCTATTTCTTTAAGTGCTCTGGACGTGTTAACGCGCGCGTAGACACGTTCGGAGTACCAGGTAGAAGGACTGGTGGCGCTTGTTGACACGTTCAGAGCACACAGGGACAGGTACGAAGGCTCACGCGTTAACACGTTCAGAGCAGTTAAAGTAATAACAACATTAAAGAGTACCCTTGGGTACGAAAATTAGTGAGAAATTGACCCGTCCTCTCTCGCTCCTAGTTCGACAAATACTTTTGTTCAAAAATTACTAATATTTATCCAGTAACTTTACTTGATTATCAGTGAAAAATCAGCGTGGTAGGAAGAACACCATTACTGCATAACGTCATAAACTACACGTGAGAGCACTCTAACAAAAGAAGTTATCTCACGTTTTGTAAATAACTCGTTAGATACCAATACCTGAACTACAATGAATGTCAACTTCCCATCTTACCAACACTTAGTTTTGTAACAGTTCTGGCCGACACAGCATAGTGACCTGTAAAATTTTATTCACGTGTATTTCAGTCTTATGAGAAACTATTTCCCTCTACAGACGTTTCAGAGCGTGGCTTTTGTACTCTATTTGGTATCCATTAAGATGTGTACTGCCCTACTGAGGGGAGAAACCTTCTTTGTTATTCTCTTATCTTTTGTTATTGCCTCTCAGAGCAGAGGGAGGCAGCAGTAACTGTTGGGAGAATAAAGACCAATTAGGAGATCCTCACAACATTAGTGGTCAAGACAAAGTCCACTGCTTAGAATGTTGAAATACATGACCTATTTAGATTCGATTCCTTTTCATTCAGGTATTGTTGAGACTGCTTCTGTCGACACGGTGTCGAAACGTTTCTTGGAATATGTAAACCCCGGACAAAGCTGAATAAATAATCCTTGCTTTGTTTTAAATGTAGCGTTACAGCTTTCAAAGGCCGGTTTGTGATGTACTGGCAAGCCCTTCTTAAACAAACTTACTCTTCACGGTGTTTAGTTACAGTGTATCTTATAGAGCGTTTGTCAGAATTTTCTTAAGAAACGTTGTACGAAACTAACAAAGGGCTACAATATTTTCCCATTTGTTTTCGTTTTGTCTGTTCTTCTACCCGTGAATGGAAACGATTACGGTGTCGTTCCATATTACGTGTATAGTCTTTTTAGGCAGACATTCTGTGAGTTATTCTGGAGGCTGAAACGTAACAGCCCATTAAGACCTACCTTAAACGAACATTTTCCAGTCTAATTCAGGATCGCAAATGTAAACAAAATATGTAATTTGTCTAAAAAATTATTGTTACTAAACTATTTATTACACCCCAATTACCCAAAAGTATAGAAGCTCTGTAAATGAATAGAACATTTTCCATGAAGGGAACCACTAGTAATTAATAAAATATGAAAATACATTATTCTAATTTCTTATTCGAGAAGGTATACTGTAATAAAATAACAGACTTGTACTCATATCGTAGCGTACTTGTTGTTCTGGAGTAAACATACGTTTACATATGTATTTTCAGTTTTTCTATGTCAATTTTAATTGTTAATCAATCAAAAAATGATTCTACACAATGCCGAGGATTGTTCGGGATTGTTAAGAAAGTACAAATAGTTAGACCCATGTTGGCAAAGGGAGTAAGTACTTTGGGTGTATTTGGACAGAAAGCATTTAGCTTGTTTACCATGATTTATTTCATTATTGTAAGTATGTTACAACTTATTTCATATTTGTCAAGATGATTTTAATTACTTCTAGATTGTAATAAATGTTCAGCGGAAACATTATACTCGATTAATTATTTAAATAGCTTTATATTTATTTTTACAGTAGCTGTATTCCAGGACTTTTACTGCGACTGATTGCCAGCTATGATGAGTAAATTAACGCATAGTAACGTTTTAAGGTTTCGATTTTACACAACGATAGGAGGAAAAAAAAATCACTATCACTGCTAAATTCGTTTTCTTACACTGATATATTAACGGCTAAAGTCATAACGATATTTGACTGATCTCTTGCGAAACAGGCTTCTATATACAGTATTGGTTTAGAAACTAACGAAATAATTTTTGTTTCATGATATTTTCTAGAGAAATTAACCGGTTTATAAAATTGTTGCGTGTGTGCTTATGTCTCTTAATCAATATTAGATTCGGATATACACGACGGGAAAAAATCCCATCACCAAGAACGAGCTGAGTGGCATAAATGAAAACTGGTCAGTGCGTTTCTACATCTGAAAGATGTCTATTCAAATTTCGACCCTCCTATGTAAGAGTAGCGCTATTAGCACCACTATGCGATTAAAAATAAGGTTTTCTTTAAATACACGCTGTAACTGTCGTGAGCGTTACTTACCTCTGAGACTGGACGTGGTTAGTTGATGTTAATCAAGAATACCTTTAAGGCGACAAAGACGCCATTATCAGCACCACACTGAGTTTGAGCGAGGTCCTGTAATAGGACTACGAGAAGCTTAAAATGTTCCTCCCGCGTTATTGCAGAAAGACTAGGCAGGAATGTAGCCACTGTACATGGCTGCTGGTAGCAATGGTCACTGGCATGTACGGTCTTAAGACCAGGCTCCTTCTCTGCCTCGTGATGGCTGGGTGTTGTGTGCTGTCCTTAGGCTAGTTAGGTTTAAGTAGTTCTAAGTTATAGGGGACTGATGACCATAGACGTTAAGTCCCATAGTGTTCAGAGCCATTTGAACGAGGCTCCGGATGTCAATGTGGCCCTACAGAGAGGGAAGACTGTCGTGTTCAGCATATGGCTCTGGCACATCGTACTGTATCTGCTGTAGCAATCTGAACAGCAGTTGGCAACACAGTGACACAACGAACTGTTACATGTGGTTTACTTCGAGGACAGCTCCAAGTCAGATGCCCTGTAGCGTGCATTCCACTAACCATAAATACCGCTATTTGGGATTTCAGTGGCAACAAGTGGGAGCTCATTGAAGGGCAGGGCGGAGGTGTATTGTGTTTCCTATCGAAAGCTGGTTCTGCTTCGGTGCCAGTGACGGCCGTATGTTGGCTAGAAGGTGGCCAGCTGAGCGCCTGCAACCAACCTGTCTGTCGACTAGACACAATGGACATACACCTGGAGTTACGGTCTGCGGTGCAATACCGTATGACGACAGGAGCCCTCTCTTGGTTATCCCATACATACTGACTGCAAACCTGTACGTAAATCTGCTGATTCGACCAGTTGTGCTGCCATTCATGAACAGTGTTGCTGGGGGTGTTTTCCGACAGGATAACGCTCGTCCATATGTTGCTGTTGTAACCGAACATGCTCTATAGTGTGACGACATGTTGCCTCGATATGCTGTATCACCAGACGTGTTTTGTATCGAGCTCGTATGGGACATCATCGGACAACTCCAGCGTCATCCACGACCAGCATTAACCGTCTTTGTGTTGATCGACCATGTGCAACAGACATTTAACTCCATCCCACAAACTGATATCCGGCACCTGTACGAGACAATACATGCTCGTATGCATGCTTGCGTTCAACATTACGGCGGTTACACTGATTGGCCGAGCGGTTCTAGGCGCTTCAGTCTGGAACCGCGCGACCACTAGGGTCGCAGGTTCGAATCCTGCCTCGCGCATGGATGTTTGTGATGTCCTTAGGTTAGTTAGGTTTAAGTAGTTCTAAGTTCTAGGGGACTGATGACCGCAGATGTTAAGTCCCATAGTGCTCAGAGCCATTTGACCATTTTTGGTTACACCGATTATTAATGTACTAACATTTCACATTTGGAATGGCTTATCGCTTACATTCAGCTGTGATATTGCAATCTTACCTAGACAAATGCGCGCCCGATATTTCATTGTTCTACATCAGCTATTTTTTGATGTTGCGTCTTTTTCCCGTCAGTGTCCATAAAGTATAGTAAAAAATGACCCACGTGTAGTGGTGCGAGCACAGGAGAAATATTTTGCCTCTGTGACTCAACCCAAACGTTGCACACTTTGGTGGAAACCGATAGCTAAGCATGTAACCGCAGTTTGTTGCTTCAGGGAAAAGACTTCATGATGAATAGCGTAGTAGCCGTATCGTTTCACCTAAATAATAGCGAGAACGTGTGCTTGGACATTATCTCACAGTGGTAGGAAAGTATACGCTTCACGTTACGGAAATAAATGGAGGAGAACTTTTTATCTGCTCTGGTAACGGCACTCTATGGCAGTCCGCAGGTCCTGTCTGCTGCGTTGTTAAAGCAGAAATACGAGCGCTGTGGAAGTGCCGTAATGAATTTTCAGCTTAGCTTTAACCCACTATTTTTATTTTAAGCGTGCTTTCTAGTACAAGCAAATTTACACAGTAACATCCATTGCTCCGAGTTTTATAGCTTCAGTCATTGTCTTTAATTTTCATTGTGTATGCGTAACAACCATAGTAAGAACAACAGCTGTTTACGAAGGTAATCTACTATCGCATACTTTAAGTGTGTTCGCGGCTGCGAATGCGGACAACCATCATCTGAATAATGGAATGACGACAATGCAAATTTGTGCCGGACAGGGACCCGAGACCGGATTTCCCGATGATCGCGAGATTCCACTTTCCAATTTTTCTATCTGAGCACTACTCACCACCAGACCCAAAGATTCATATGTTGTCAACCATGTGTCTGCAATCTGCACTCGTACATCCTTTATGTATATTTCCGTACTGGGGCACATTTTACTTGAACGAAATTAGAATATATGAATGCCGTCAGCTGCTCACGGGCGTTGATATATATCAACGGGGACAGGTGAAAATGTGTGCCCCGACCGGGACTCGAACCCGGGATCTCCTGCTTACAAGGCAGACGCTCTATCCATCTGACAAGGGGAAGGCCTCAGACACGGCCAACCGATTCGGCTCAAATTTGGTAGCTCGCCTGTGTACAACCTAAAACGAAGGACTCTAAGATATTTTGGGTCAACACCCCCGCGTTTTTGAAAAAATCACCCCTAAAGGTTATGACGAGCAATCGACTCAAAATTGGAGGGATCGATAGATAATTGTAAATAGAGCGTTTTTCATCATCAGGTATGGGGTCCGCAAACGCAAACTTTTCCAGAAATCGAGGAAAGAAACTTATACAACTGCCGCTTCTGTACCCACATGGTAAACGCTTTTCGCCGACAGCGCCGATAGCGCAACGGCCAAGGTAAATGGCGGGGAATCGGAAAACCCGGGTTCGAACCTAACGGATGTTATTATTTTCGTTTGTATTTTTCCATATCTCAATTGATAGTGTCCCACACCAACACACTTATTACTCGTGGAAGACATCCTTACCAAGTCCCGTAAGAGTTCGGGGAATATTTGTGCATCCGCACAGAAGAAGAAGGTCATGGTCGGCATTGCCATAACTATAGACTGATATGGATAAGAACAGACACCATACCCATATCAGTGTACATTTTACTCGAAGGTCGCTTGCCTGGTATCGGCGGACAAATACGAAATTGCAGTGCCTTTATTATTCCGATTAGAGTGTAAAGTTGCTTCGGAGATGTACGCACGTCCGAAGGAAGAAGCACTGTGGCAGCTACAGCCATTATCAAATATATGAAGCGTGTTCGTAGTTGCGAATATAGATAACCATCAACTGTGTAATGCAATGACGACAATGAAAATTTGTGCCTGACCGGGACTCGAATCCGGATTTCCTGCTCAGCGCGAGTGGTCGCCTTACCACTTGGCTATCGGAGCACAGCTCACGGTCATTTCCAAAGTTCCTCATGTTGATAAACATGTGTGTTTAGCCTGTACTCGTACGTCCCCCATGTATGCGTATCCAAAGGAACATTGCATTCGGAACAGGTATGGCGACTTTCGAGTAAAATGTATCCCCTATACGGGAATATATATGATGTATGTACGAGAACAAGATATAGACATATGGTTGACGACATATTGATCTTTGGATATCGCCGTAAGTCGTCCTCTGGTAGCCAAATGGAAAGGCAATCGCTCGCGGTAAGTGGGAAATCCGGGTTCGAACCCGATCCAACACAGATTAGCGTTGTCGTCGTTCCATTATACAGCTGGCAATTGTCCGTATTCGCAACTGTTTCTTTGTTTTGTTTTAGTGCCCAAAAACAACTAAGGTCATAAGCCACCATGTCTGAATCTTAGAACACTAAGACGAAAGAGGAGTTAAAAGGGACTACACATAAACGCCAATCGACGGAAGGAAAGAGAGCTAAAAACAAACAATTCCTCTTAAAGAAGGGTTCCCAAAATGCACCGTAGAGATAACGGAGGTCGCGAAATGAAGATTAAATGTCCTTCGTCACATTGCTAACACTGATGAAAAGTAAACGCGGTCGACAGCCCGCACGTCATTCGCTAAAACGACTATCAACTCGGACGGCAAATATACATTAGAACGTAAGTGGTTAAAAATATGGCCTTCGGTCAGGAAATGGGGAACTTTCAAAGGTTGCTGACAAGAAGCACAAAGTGTTGGGGGATCACCGCTTAACAAGTGGCGATGGCTAGAACGACACTGCCCAATACGCAACCTAGCTAAAATGATTTCTTCGCGGCGAAAGGGCCGAGAGGAAGTCATCCAGGCAGCTGGGAGAGGTTTAATTCTGTGGAGTTTGTTCGTATGAAGGGAAGATCAGTACTGATGACAAACCGGCGCAACCTACAGACAGACGTCAACACGAAGATCATCGGAAGGATTGGAAGAACCAGCAGGACTGCAGCCTTGGCAGCAGCGTCAGCAGCCTCGTTGCCTGTCAGACCGACGCTACGAGAGACCCACATGAACATCACAATGGCTCCCTCAAGAGTAAGGAAGTGGAAGCTTTGTTGGACCTGTGAGTTGTGTACAGCACACAGGGGCTCTGAAGGCCAATTGGAGCAGAAGACACAACTGAAAAGCCTGTGTATCAGATGAAATTTATGGCCTGATACAGGGCGAAGAGCTCTGCGGTAACCACGCAACACTGTTCCGGAAGCCGATACCTGAAATGGTCGCTGTCGACGGCGAAGGCACTCTCAAAACCACGTTCAGCTGGAGAACCATTAGTGTACACGATGCTACTACCGCTAAGTTCCATTCAAAGATCGAGAGACTTACAGCGATACATCGAATTTTCAGTAGTGTCCTCAGGAAGTGAATGAAGTCCAAGGTGAACAAGGGCCGCCGCACGAAGCCAAGTTGGTGAAGGGTTCACACCCATCGGG
The DNA here is from genome assembly GCF_021461385.2 of Schistocerca piceifrons. Lineage (NCBI taxonomy): Eukaryota > Metazoa > Arthropoda > Insecta > Orthoptera > Acrididae > Schistocerca > Schistocerca piceifrons. The sequence goes on along the minus strand of NC_060145.1, from coordinate 307,921,459 downwards.
AGCGTGGCAGGTAGCGTGAAGTTAAGCTGGCGGAGCAATAGCCGAAAGCGAACTCCAGGTGGTAACAGAAAGAGGAAGTTGACCCTCACTAAAGAAAAGTGTGAAGTTATTCAAATGAGTACTAAAAGAAATCCGCTGAAATTCGATTACGCGATAAGTCACACAAATCTGAAGGCTGTAAACTCAACTAAATGCTTGGGTATTGTAATTACAAATAAACTAAACTAGAACGATCACATAGATAATTTTGTGGGTAGAGCAGACCAAAGACTGCGATTCATTGGCGGAACACTTAGAATGTGCAACAGGTCTACTAAAGAGACTGCTTACACCATGCTTGTCCGCCCTATTCTGGAGTATTGCTGCGCGGTGTGGGATCCGCATCAGGTGGGACTGACGGATGATATCGAAAAAGTTCAAGGAAGTGTGGCTCGTTTTTTACTATCGCGAAATTGGGGAGGTAGTGTCACAGACATGATACGTGAATTGGAGTGACAATCATTAAAACAAAGGCGATTTTATTTGCGACGGGATCTTCTCATGAAATTTCAATCACCAGTTTCCTCCTCCGATTGCGAAAATATTCTGTTGGCACCCACCTACATAGGGAGAAATGATCTTCGTGATAAAATAAGAGAAATCAGGGCTCACACAGAAAACTTTTAAGTGCTCGTTTTTCTTGCGCGCCGTTCAGTAGTGTAACGGCAGTGAGACAACTTGAAGGTAGTTCATTGAACTGTCTGCCAGGTATTTTATTCTGAGTAGCAGAGTAATCACGTAGATATAATGTAGATGTAGACGCGCTCTATACTGGGGGTCAAAGGAGTCATCGAAGAACGAGGCATAAGACAGGTGGCCAGGCATGGCAGACAAACAGCATGCGTACCTGCTGAGGAGAACGTTACGTCGGTATGACTGGGTTGTTCGGCAGCGTCTGCATAGGGACTCTCAACTGGGCTATTGTAGAAAGTGACAGTGGCCAAACAGATGCCACGATAACGGACTGTATTTAGACAGAATCAAATAGACAGATGTGTCCGCTTGTTCAGTTGAAGATATGATGTACTTGAGTAGCGAAGATGAACAGAGCTCATAGCTCTTAAGGTATGACTTCTAGAGCTCATGTTTACTAGATATTTTTCTTGTTTTTGTCCATATTGCCACCTTGAATACCTTTCAGTCTTAGCAACAGCTGTCAGAACGATTTCTGCCTATAACATTCGACGTAGTCGTTTACAGACTAGGGTTCCTTACTGCAGATTGATACATTTACCCACCCCCTTCATCCATGAACGTTTGTAACATCATCGCAAAATCTCTTTGTATATTTGTGTGTGTGTATTTCTTAATATGCAGTTCTATAATATCTATACAGGGTGTTATAAAAAGGTACGGCCAAACTTTCAGGAAACATTACTCACACACAAATAAAGAAAAGATGTTATGTGGACATGTGTCCGGAAACGCTTAATTTCCATGTTAGAGCTCATTTTAGTTTCGTCAGTATGTACTGTACTTCATCGATTCACCGCCATGATTTCATACGGGATACTCTACCTGTGCTGCTAGAACATGTGCCTTTACAAGTACGACACAACATGTGGTTCATGCACGATGGAGCTCCTGCACATTTCAGTCGAAGTGTTCGTACGCTTATCCTGACCTCAACCCTCTTGACCTTCATTTATGGGGGCATTTGAAAGCTCTTGTCTACGCAACCCCAGTACCAAATGTAGAGACTCTTTGTGCTCGTATTGTGGACGGCTGTGATACAATACGCCATTCTCCAGCGCTGCATCAGCGCGTCAGGCATTCCATATGACGGAGGGTAGATGCATGTATCCTCGCTAACGGAGGACATTTTGAACATTTCCTGTAACAATTTGTTTGAAGTCACCCTGGCACGTTCTGTTGTTGTGTGTTTCCATTCAATGATTAATGTGATTTGAAGAGAAGTAATAAAATGAGCTTTAACATGGAAAGTAAGCGTTTCCGGACACATGTCCACATAATATACACTCCTGGAAATGGAAAAAAGAACACATTGACACCGGTGTGTCAGACCCACCATACTTGCTCCGGACACTGCGAGAGGGCTGTACAAGCAATGATCACACGCACGGCACAGCGGACACACCAGGAACCGCGGTGTTGGCCGTCGAATGGCGCTAGCTGCGCAGCATTTGTGCACCGCCGCCGTCAGTGTCAGCCAGTTTGCCGTGGCATACGGAGCTCCATCGCAGTCTTTAACACTGGTAGCATGCCGCGACAGCGTGGACGTGAACCGTATGTGCAGTTGACGGACTTTGAGCGAGGGCGTATAGTGGGCATGCGGGAGGCCGGGTGGACGTACCGCCGAATTGCTCAACACGTGGGGCGTGAGGTCTCCACAGTACATCGATGTTGTCGCCAGTGGTCGGCGGAAGGTGCACGTGCCCGTCGACCTGGGACCGGACCGCAGCGACGCACGGATGCACGCCAAGACCGTAGGATCCTGCGCAGTGCCGTAGGGGACCGCACCGCCACTTCCCAGCAAATTAGGGACACTGTTGCTCCTGGGGTATCGGCGAGGACCATTCGCAACCGTCTCCATGAAGCTGGGCTACGGTCCCGCACACCGTTAGGCCGTCTTCCGCTCACGCCCCAACATCGTGCAGCCCGCCTCCAGTGGTGTCGCGACAGGCGTGAATGGAGGGACGAATGGAGACGTGTCGTCTTCAGCGATGAGAGTCGCTTCTGCCTTGGTGCCAATGATGGTCGTATGCGTGTTTGGCGCCGTGCAGGTGAGCGCCACAATCAGGACTGCGTACGACCGAGGCACACAGGGCCAACACCCGGCATCATGGCGTTGGGAGCGATCTCCTACACTGGCCGTACACCACTGGCGATCGTCGAGGGGACACTGAATAGTGCACGGTACATCCAAACCGTCATCGAACCCATCGTTCTACCATTCCTAGACCGGCAAGGGAACTTGCTGTTCCAACAGGACAATGCACGTCCGCATGTATCCCGTGCCACCCAACGTGCTCTAGAAGGTGTAAGTCAACTACCCTGGCCAGCAAGATCTCCGGATCTGTCCCCCATTGAGCATGTTTGGGACTGGATGAAGCGTCGTCTCACGCGGTCTGCACGTCCAGCACGAACGCTGGTCCAACTGAGGCGCCAGGTGGAAATGGGATGGCAAGCCGTTCCACAGGACTACATCCAGCATCTCTACGATCGTCTCCATGGGAGAATAGCAGCATGCGTGCTGCGAAAGGTGGATATACACTGTACTAGTGCCGACATTGTGCATGCTCTGTTGCCTGTGTCTATGTGCCTGTGGTTCTGTCAGTGTGATCATGTGATGTATCTGACCCCAGGAATGTGTCAATAAAGTTTCCCCTTCCTGGGACAATGAATTCACGGTGTTCTTATTTCAATTTCCAGGAGTGTATTTTCTTTCTTTGTGTGTGAGGATTGTTTTCTGAAATTTTGGCCGTACCTTTTTGTAACACCCTGTATAGAATCACCACATGTAAAAAGAAAGATAGCTTAAGATTAATGAAATGTTCGGCATGCTGCTATATTCTTCAATGATATAGCATATTACATTTGTAAGCTAGCTGAGAAGTATCACATCATAACGAGATACTCATTTAACTGGTGGCACACTGCAGTGAATACTTAAAATCAGATCTTATTGTACTAATCTGTTCACTGATTTTAGTGTATATCGGCCAGAGTTATGAAAAACACAGTGGAATTTGCCATATTAATACAGGACGTTGCCAATCGCAGTCACAATTACAAATCAGCCGTAAAGTCGCTACAAATAATGTAGGAAAACAGACTTTCGTTATTCATTGGAACATTGTGAGAAGAAAGGATTTGATGTAAAACAGATGACTGATGCATGTTTGTTGAGATTCGTGCGCAGCATATTCACAGCATCCTGAACAAAATCTCAAGGGGGGGCGGAGCGGGTAGCGAAGGAAACAAGCCAAGCTCCACCTATAAACTTCCCTCCCCGAACGCTGGCAGCCGGCGGAAGAGAGGCGGTAGCAGTAGATCTAGTCGCCATTTTGTCAAGCAGTGTTGGCGTTACACGATGGACTGTGTAGATCGGTTTGGCATGGCAAAACCATCACTTCGTAACGCCTGCCGTAGTTAGATCGCCAATGTTGGTAGCTACTGAATGCAAAACCATAGCTGGCTGAAGTCGTCTGACTTCCACCGGTTTCTGGTGGTCCAGCCCTGATTATGGACATTTTGAATAGATGGTACAACTATGAGCCTTAGGGATCAGAAATGAGCTGTAAAGACAATGTTAGGCCTGAAATCGTAACACGAATGTTGTCTGCTAACGAGTGTTAACATGCTCTCAGAAAACTTCTGAAAACCAAGCTGTTGTTCAGGAAATTTGAACTTCTCACCATTTTCTGGTGGAGGGTTGTGTGGAGGGGAGGAGGTTATTTTAGTAGGGGTAGCCCAATAGCCCAATTTTTCCGCCAAAATTTGAACTTCCCGCCATGACGTCGTTTCAATGTTGCAATATCTATCGCCGCCATCTTGGATCCGCCATCTTGAATAAATTTGGCAACAATGGAGAGTGGGGTGATATGAAGGTTGTTCTATCACTAGTGTCAAAGGGGACACAAAAAACTGGAATTCAGAACTGGAGGCTTATAAAGGCCTCTTGTGATGCTGATGGTTGCAATGATACGACTGACCTTTAGCAGTCCTGAAAAGTGGCTGACGACCATACTCAAAGTGAGGTGGCACTGCAGTTAAGTCACTGGACTGTCATTTGGCAGATCTGGCCTTCAAATCACCGTCTAACCATCCTGATTTAGGTTTTCTTGATTGCCCTAAATAACTTGAGACAAACAGACAGGAAGGGTCGTTTAAAAATTACACGTAAATATGTAATAATTAAGAATATCAAATCTACATGCAAGCCTCCTGCGCATTGTGTGACACATGATTCGTCGTAAGAGTATGAGCGACTTTTTGTCTTTTTCATTGGTTTCAGGCAAAGCCAATTGGGTCAGATACAGTTATGTGGTATAATGATACAAACAGGATATTTGCCAGACTTCAGTACAAAATATAAAACACAATATACAGGCTGTTTATAATTAATTTTAAACTTTCAAAACGCTGCATAAATAACACCATCAGTCAGAACGACATCAAATAGCAACGGAATAATATCGGAGAAGGGGAAAACGTATGGCAGAAGGAAGAAAGTAGTGTGAAAATTGATCAACAGATAGCGCTGTATGTGTCAGAATAGGTAAATGCAAACACCTGTCACGCGCACGACCCATTAAAGTTGGTATAAACATACCAGGTGCACAGCTTTCCCTCCTTTCGCGTGCGACGTTCGCCGTGACTGTCTCAATGCCGGATCGTACTCTGCTTGTAAAGCTGTATTACAAGAATGATGACTGTGTACATGTTGCTCTGAAGAAATTCTCGACACTGAAGAATTTGAAAAAAAGCGTTGTTCCAATGACTTCCGTGGGTTTGGAGAAAATGATTCGGAAATTTGAAAAGACAGGTTCTTTTTGTGTGCAACCTGGTAGACGGAGGAAACGAATAGATTCCACGTTAGTGGAAGCAGTGGCCACAGTAATGCAGGAGGAGACGAGTGGTGGTGTGCAAACGTGTAGTGCACAGAGAATTGCCCAAACATTGGACATACTCATGAGAACGGTGCGTAAAATTCTACGAAACATCCTTCTTTGCCATCCCTTCCTAATTACCCATGTGCACGAGTTGCTTCCTGTTGACCTACCAGCGAGAGAGACCTTCGCTTTAGAATTTCTTGCTAACGTGTAAGTGGACAATGATTGGCCATGGAAGATTTTGTGGACAGAAGTAGTAGGGTAATGGCGTTTGTAACTCAATTTTGGTATCAAATTGATAAGCAAATTAATTAAATTGATCAATTAATCACCCCCATCCCCTGCCCCTGACCACGGCCACTCCCACCCCTCAGATGACGTGTTTTCTCAGTTGTATGTGTGCCCAAGGCCCCTCCTCCCCCTTCCCCCCCCCCACCCCCCACCCTCCTCTGTCTCTCCCACCAACCTACCCTATTGGTGGATTTGAAATTTGGCGGGAATTTCGAATTTGAGCGGGAATTATAGGTCCCAGGGCTGTGTTGACATCCCACCCCTCCACACCCCTTCCACCTGGAGACTGGCGGGAAATTAAAATTGGCAGTATCCTTTCCGGTACTCAAACCCTGGTCCTCCTGGACAGAAAGCCCAAGTGTACCCCCTAACACAGTTATACCGCCAGAGGCGCTTGGAAGTATCCAATAGGAACGCAACATCCGATCACAATGGAGATATAAGGCAGGCCCAGCAGCTCTGCAGCCTGAGTTGCGGTCAGTCACTGAGAATGAAGCCAACCACAGCAGCAACTGAATATGAAGGAGCCACGGAAGAGTAAGTAACCCTAGCTTAATGTCTGTGTTTACTGCCGTGTGAGGGTCTTTGTGCTTCGATCTTCGCTTGTAAAGGTTTTTCTTCTTTGCTCATCGTTGGATGCGACGTCTTCCAGCCTGTCAGGTCTGTAACAGCAACGTGTCCTAACCCGTCAGGACCCACAGCAGTGATAGCATCCTGGGTTCCTGTCGCGCACCTGGTCAGTACGATGGAGCAGGACAATCAGCTGTTATTGTTGGCTGAAGGCACCCAGCCAGCCCCTGACTTGCTGAAGTGCACCGGGGGTCCTAATCAGTATGACGCAGGTCGGTACTGGCCTCCATCATACGCGCCATCGCAAAATATTCCAGTGATACTGCATGGACAGAGTGAGGATGTAGAGGATGAGAAGATAGTAATTAAGCCCTGTGCACCACTACTCTTCTCTTCAGTGTATAATTTAATGCTGGTGGTTCGAAATGTTTATATATTGGTATAGAAACAACCACAGACAGAGAGTGGCGAATTGTGATGCAGATCGAGAATGCAGCTAAAAGTATTAAAATGCAGTTAACAGAGGTGGAATGGGATGAACTCTGTCATGCAATAGCGTATATCATGCAGCAGTTGACCGCCGAATATCACCCGGAACCTTCCTTCTCTGGACATTTATTGTGCTGCTCTAATTCTATCCATGACAACAGTGTACAATGACTCTGCAATCTATGTAAAATCAGGTAACACATCCACCTATCTACAGCACTCCATCGTTCAAAACTTTTTCGATCTACAGATAGTATTATCCATTGTGTTGGAAAGACTGAACAGATGGCTGCCTTGTGTTAAAGCTGTGTATAGAGACATTGCAGAGTATCTAAGTATGAACAGTGTGCATGTAGACGACTTCTAACAATGGGTCAGTATGGTGCCGACGGAAACTAATGTACTGCCAATAATTTGGAGAGAAATACATGCTGAGTTTTGTGCGTACAAGAAGGCTATATTTTCCATATTCTGTACTGGCGTTAAGATAAATAAAGAACCAGTTGATATAGTGCATCCTGTGTATGATTACTGAATAAAAAAATGTATGTAACCATGTACATGAAACTTCCAGGCAGATTAAAACTCTGTGCCGAGCAGAGACTCGAACTCGGGACCTTTGCCTTTGGCGGGCAAGTGCTCTACCATCTGAGCTATCCAAGCACGACTCACTCTCAGTCCTCACAGCTTCACTTCTGCCAGTATCTCGTCTCCTACCTTCTAAACTTTACAGAAGATCTCCTGCGAACCTTGCAGAACTAGCACTCCTGAAGGAAAGGATATCGCGGAGACATGGCTTAGCAACAGCCTGGGGGATGTTTCCAGAATGAGATTTTCACCCTGCAGCGGAGTGTGCGCTGATATGGAACTTCCTGGCAAATTAAAACTGTGTGCTGGACCGAGACTCGAACGGGTCTCGAGTCTCGGTCCGGCACACGGATTTAATCTGCCAGGAAGTTTCATATCAGCGCACACTCCGGCGCAGGGAGAAAACCTCATTCTGGAACCATGTACGTGTTTTTCATTTCCTACCTCTTATTATATTGCGGATACTAAAGCAATTGCTCCAGTACTTTCACTGCAATAGTAGAAAATTATGTCATTTAACTAAACTCTCCGCAAAAGCCGATTGCACGCCAGTACCTGAAATGGACGCTATTATGGAAATGACATAGTGTTCATTATTGTCTAAGAAAACCCATCGCACGCCAGTACCTGTCGTAGTAGGTATGATGGCACAGTGGGTGAAGCATCAAGACTTTGTTGTAAGCGACTGGAGCAGTGACGGTGCGCAAGAAGGCCGGAAGAAGAAGAATGGCGCACTCGTTCCTGACAACATACGTGCAATAATTGTAGGTCCATCCAACTGCAGCAACACAAATGCTCTCATGCCGCTGCTAGCACATCCAGACGAGTCCGCTTTGGCCATGTATGTGTATTTTCAAAAACACTGTTTTACCCAAATACCAACTATTATATGAGATTGTGCAGGGTGTAGATGGTGTGACACACACGACATTCAGTGAGAGCAGCGATATCCCTCCACCGTAAAAACTAAAGCCAAACACACTGTTCATATTTGAGGATGTTGCTGTGGAAAACCAAGATCAAATTACACGATATTTCTATTTCGGTCGCCATATGGCTGTTGAAGTATCTTATCTGAGTCAGACATATCCCAGAATCCCAAAACAGCTAGTGAGGGATAATACAAACCTAATTACAGCATTCAAACAGGACAATCTGAATTTAAAACACATTTACCAGGCTCATGTAGGAACCGAAATTTCGTTCAATGATTTTGTAAAGATATGTGCAGAATGCTGGAATCAATCACAGTATGGGCTTTTCGCTATTGATAAAACAAGAAAACTGAATGATGGCAGGTACATACGGAACTTCCAGGAGTTCCTATATATATAGCCACGCAAAAAGGTGAGTACATCAGTATACGCATCACCATGGATAAATTCGCAAGCATGCCAGGAGCTCAGTTTGATGGGATGGGTGTACATAGACAAAGCATTCGCTTGTACGTGGACGCAAAAATTCAAACTCTCGAACGTAAAGTTGGAAGTGTACACAGGGAACTAGAGACGTATTGTCAAACCCTTCAGAGACTGAACAATATACTGAATGATCGGGTTAATGCAATCGAGAAGAAAGTAAACGGTTTAAATGAAGGGGAATAGCTGTCGTTGAGAATGGGACATAGTATTAATGGGTTAGCGCAACTGAAAAGAAAATAGGCAGATTAACTGAAAGGAAAATAGCTGTTACCGAGAAGTGGGAACGGCATAAGAAGAAGAAGAGCAGGTATATAAAACCTCACGCTGCACCGAAGTCCGATTAGTACACACCGAGATGTCGACTAAGCATAAAGTCATCGAGGCACGGTGGGCCGTTCGCGAGAAGTTACGGTTGCTGAGGTTAGGGCATCTGAAGTGGGAGCAGAGACTGCGAGAAACCTGTAAACCAGTTACTGAATCTCTCGATGAACTTTCAGCGAAATTCCGCAACGACGACGACGCTATTGCCGACTTCATTAACCATCACAGAGACGCTAGGATAGAGAAAAGCCGGCCGCGCTGGCCGAGCGGTTCTAGGAACTTCAGTCCGGAACCACGCGGCTGCTGCGGTCGCAGGTTCGAATCCTGCCTCGGGCATGGACGTGTATGATGTCCTTAGGTTTGTTAGGTTTATGTAGTTCTGAGTCTAGGGGACTGATGACCTCTGATGTTAAGTCCCACAGTGCTTAGAGCCATTTGATAGAGAAAACATTCGGTGTCAGTGTTGAGAAGCCATAGATGTTGAGCACACAGCCTGTAACTTTACATGAAAAAACGATACATATCGGCGATAAACAATTTCGATGGACATCCGGCCTACTGAACCTTATTTTCCTAAGACCCACAAAAATTGTAAATTATTCACCTAAAGAATTGGAAATGTATGGTAAAATATTGCTTTTAACTGATCTGCGTAAGAATGCAAAAAGTCGAAGCAATGTGAAGTGCAATTCCATTATAAGACCTATTTTGGATGGTGAAAAAAATAGCAATGGTGATCGTATCGATATTCAGCATAAAAGAGTGAGCAATCGACTCCCGTAGTATACATGGTGTACATAAAGTCTGGCAACACTTTCAATTATTTATTGCACAAGAACTAAACATTGTACAGATGCCATACATATCGCATTTTGAAGAAAAACTCTGAAAGCTTTTTTTAAAAATATTCGATATGCGAACCATGAGTGACCCACTAGACGTCAATACAGTAATCGAATTCTTGCCTTACCTGTCCTAGCATAGCATCATTGACTGTAGTCGCTTCCCATATTCTCTCCTGGAGCTCTGCTACATGACGTGGTAGAGGCAGTAAACACACCAGATCTTTAATGTGTCCCCACAGAAAAAAGTTACACGGAGTGAGATCTGGTGACCGGGGAGGCCATTTCAGGAAACAGCTGTCCACTTCTGTAGCACGGCCGATCCATCGATGCGGCAGCTCTGTGTTGAGGTACCCTCGAACTTCATGATGATAATGGGGTGGAGCCCCATCCTGCTGAAAGATGAATGGAGAGTCCGATTGCATTGAGGCATCAGTAATTGCTACAACATGTCCAAGTAGGAATATCCAGTGACTGCTCTCAGTGAAGAAGAGTGGCCCGTACAGTTTTTGACGTGACAAGGTATAAAAAACGTTTACCTTTGGGGAACCAAGCTCAAATTCAATGCATTCGTGAGGATGCTTTGCACCACAGATTCGACAACTGTGCCTGTTCACTTTCCCATTGGTGTGAAAAGTGGCTTCGCTGCTAAAAATTAAGCGAGCAACAATGCCATCCCCACCCTCATTCAATGGTTGCAACTGCGAACAAAACTCAAAACGCTTGTCTTTGTCGTCGTCATTGAGCTTTTGCCCTAGCTCGAATTTGAATGGTTCTGTCGCAGGACTTTCCACACTGTTATTGGAGCTATTTCGAGTTCACGGGATACACGACGCACCCTTTTCTTTGGACTCCTTACGAATGTCTCTCGTACGTGCTCCAGATTCACTTCACTCACACTGGGAAGTCTGCTTCTTTTTGCGGGCAAAAGCAACCCGCCGTAACGAATTTGTTGTGCCAGTGGTAAATGACCTTCCTTGTTGGTTCTAAACATCCGTTGAACAGCTGTAGAAAACTTGTTTTTGCCAAACTCTAACACACAGAAAGCTCGCCCCGCACCTGAACTCTCCACGTTTGCGACTAGTGCTGACTGTCGGCAAATTACCGAACTACGCTGTGGCGGTATACATGGAAAAAAACTTTCTGTGTTTCTCTTCAAAATCACATATGTATGATATCTGTACAACGTTTGTTTCTTGTGCAATAAATAATTTGTTCCAGGATTTTATGTACACCCTGTGTACACGGTGAGTCATAAATGAGGAAAAATATGTCGTGCAAACTGTCAAACACTGAGCTACAAACATAAATTCGTTTTCCGTATGTTCCTATGTCAATAAATGACAATGCAACTGAATAGTAAAAATCTGGAAATATGAAGTGTACTTTTGGGTGTTACTGTGTGCCGACATTCGCCAAGGGGACAGATCGGCAACAGGGCACAACATGTGAGTGTTGTAGGTAGTCTAGCCGCTCACGAGAAGGCGAGGCATGCGGCGCAAAGCGACTGTCTGCGTGACACTGCGAGAAATGACAGCGCCCACATCCATCTAGTACCGGTCACGCTGGCCGGTATTATGTACCGTGGCTAGTTGGCATAGGGAAAGGAACGTGAGGAGGGGCTGCACTGCTGTACATGCATGTTTTATAATTTGGTTTTTGTGTCGCAGACTTAGTTTTAAGAAACGAGTACATAGAAGCAGAATACAAAATACAACTACACAGGTATGTGGCAGTTAAAACGAACGAATGCAATACAGCTGTACAAATCGAAACTAACATAGAAACAGATGACCAGAAGCTGCAGTGGCAGTTTATAAGTACTGTTCGAAATGACGGCCACAATGTGTGTGGCAAAGTTGAACTCTTCGCAGGAAGGATTGCCGAACACGATCCAACATGTCTGTATCTCTTTGCGCAATATCACAGGCATGTCGTATTCTGCGTTGAAGGGTGTTGACATCAACAACCTCTCCTTCATAAATCACAGATTTCAGATGGCCCCACTAGAAGAAATCCAGTGGATTCAGGTCTGGCGATCTTGCCGGCCATGTTACAGGGCCTCCACGATCGATCCATTTCGAAGGGAAGGCACTGTCCAGGTGGCGTCGCACTGTGCCACTGAATGGAGTGGGGGCACCATAATATATGTACCACAGGTTCATACGAAAGACCAAACTAATGTCTTCCGACAATTCCGGTAATTTAGCATCCAGGAAACGCAGATGCCGCTCTCCTGTAAGCCTCTGTGGTAGCACATGTGGCCCTATGAGATCGTGATCATTTATACCACACCAGATACTGACATCGCATTGTCGTTGGTACCCTCATATCACTGTGCTGTGGGGGTTTCTTCCGCCCACTCGTGCCAGTTATGTGAATTCACTATATCCTCCTTCGTGAAATAGGCTTCGTCGGTGCCGGCTGGTGTGGCCGAGCGGTTCTAGGCGCTTCCGTCTGGAACCGCGCGGCCGCTACGGTAGCAGTTTCGAATCCTGAGTCGGGCATGGATGTGTGTGATGTCCTTAGTTAGGTTTAAGTAGTTTTAAGTTCTAGGGGACTGATGACCTCAGATGTTAAGCCCCATAGTGCTCAGAGCCATTTGAACCATTTTTGAGCTTCGTCGGTGGAAAGTATTGTTCGTGAAAAATGCTGGACATGGGTCCGACGCCATAGGATAAAGTTGCAGAAGACCAGCCTCTTCTGGTAGTCTTCTGGCAATAATGCATGTACCTTCTACATGCGAAAGGGATGGTAATGTTTTCTATGGAGTACTCGCATAACAGTAGATTGTGATATTCCGACCGAAGTGGCGAGAGACCTGGTGCTTATTGTTCGGTCCTCTGCAACAGTTTGTAAGACTTTTTCTTCGTCATCCGCACTGTACGTCGACGATCGGCCACGACCACTAAATGCTGGAGGTGCTACACATGCACCTTACTCCCTCAAGCGCCTGGCCTGAGAGTAAAAGTTTTTCGCGGAAGGAAGGCGCCGGCTAGGAAACCTCTCGTGATACAGTTGCCTTGCAACGTCAGCTCTTCCATCTGCAAGCCCGTAGGTGAGGTGGATGTCGGCGTATTCCTCGTTTGTGAAACTTGCCATGGAACTGCAGTAACACTGCGACGCGGCCGTTAACAGCTGTCGACACGGCGAGTATCGGGCAGAGTGAGCAGCACAAAGGTGTTGTAAACACGTCAGGCACGCCGCGGTTTTATTTCCGCTGTTGATCACTCTTTCCGCTTACAGGACACACAGTCCCTAACATGGAACTGTACACTCCGTTACCACCGGCAACGTGTGATTTACAAGTTCTCATACAATTTCACATACATTAGGATGGGATTCGTTCTTTCTTGTATCTTTCAAACACTGGCAGATACAGATCAGCTCATTGGTGTCTCATATGTTGTATCTAAGGGTGAACGACATGTCGTGATCGTGAGGCTCGTCGGTATCTCAGTGGTTAACAGGTGTTTTTGTTTTATGTACACAGTACACCGAGGAGAACGAAATTAACAACTGTGCGTCACGTGTTACGCATAGCATCATTCGGTCCTCGACATATTTTTCCCCATTTATGACTCACCCTTCATATTACGACGACCCCAATGAGCTAATAGACCGGCTGCGACTGCTCATGGTGTCAGCTGCCGCTGGTAATACAGCTCATTCGAATGAAGTTGTTTCATTAATTTCTGATCTAAGAGAGAGAGGCATCATCGGGTAAGTATGGAAACTGTAATTGAAGAACTACACAAACCAGCACACAAAACATGATTATGATTAAAGGTTTAGACGACCTGTGGCAGGTGGATCGTGTCGACATGAGAGAATATTCACGTATGAATAACGGATTCAAATATATTTTAATGGTCATTTACACTTATTCTAAATTTGCCTGGGCATTACCTGTGAAAGCGAAAACAAGGAAGGAAATCGTGCATGTGTTTGATGGACTGCTGCAGACGACGGCGAATCGAAACCAAGACACCTCCAGAAAGATCACGGCGGTGAGTTTTACAATAAATATTTCAAGGCTGTGATGGAGTGGTATGAAATACATCACTACTCAACGTTCACCCATCTCAAGGCGAATATCGTAGAACGTCTGAACAGAACAGTGAAAACCCAGATGTGGATGTAATTCAATCTTCGTGGCTCACACAGATGGATCGATATCCTCCCGCAAATAATTGCACAGTATAATCGAACCAAACATCGCACAACAAAAATGAGACCAAGCGATGTTCGTGATAATAATCTTCTAGATACAGTATACAATCGTATTAAAATGGTAGATCCGAGCAAATAGCAACTTAATGTAGGTGATTTATTACGTATTTCAAAACACAAGACAACGTTTGAGAAGTCATGAATGCCAAACCGGTCAACGTAGATATTAACTGTTTCCAAAGCGGTTCTGAAATAGCAGGATGCTTTTACACACCAGAGTTACAGAAGAGCTCGGAACAAGATGTGTATCTCATAGGGAAGGTCATACGGTGTCGAGGGAATAGGGCGTTGGTTAAATGGCTTGGTTTTTCCACATCACAAAACAGCTGGATAGACGCTGACGATTTGTTATATAACAGGGAGCGACGGCCACAAGCACCTCAGTAGCATAACATGTGTGATAGGAGACGCATGAGAGGAGGAGGCGGTATTCTCGACAAACTACCAGTCGAATTACACATTCCTGGATGTAACTACTGTGGACCTGGAACAAAATTTCAACGATTGGCACGTTGTGATAAGGGAATAAACCTACTCGACGAAGCGTGTATGGAACACGACATCGCTTACCCAGCACCGCCGATCGAATTTTAGCTGATGAAACTAAGGCAATGCGAGAAAGGTCAACGCATTGCAGCATTTGCAGTTGAAAAAACTATGTGTGTTTAAGTTAAGTTGGGTTTGGGTGTGAAGAAGTTCAGCCAAGTTATGAGCGCTCCACGTAGGGCGCTAAGGAAGAAGATGAAAACCAAGGAGTGCATGAAAAACTGTATTCTGACAGCGTTGTATGCAGCTAAAAGCGGCCTGAAGCAAAAAGGAATGAGAAAAAATGATCCGTTAAACCACCCAGGGTTTTACCAATACCCAAGACGTCGGGTGGAATTATTCCCTTCCTTATTCCTGCTTAGCCGGTCTCTCAGCGGTGGATTCACTGGCTAGGGGTGCCGCAGCAATTGCCAAGACAGCCAAGAATGCACAAAGCTCTCAGGAGCAATTGCAGGAGGCTCGAAGACATAACTGCGTGACGGAGGCAGCATCCATCGGCAAGCGGCTATACTTGAAGCCATACAAAAAGGACTAGGTCTCTTCATAAACAAAAAAAGGCTCGTAGCAGTCCTACCAGACAGGGCGCTTAGAAATACAGATCTGCTTAAGTTTGTTATGAAGAAATTCAACATTTCGAGGTGTCTTTATGCGGAATACATTACCGAAGACTACGTGGAAATCAGGAGAATGCGGAATTGTGAATCTGGATATAGAAGGAGGATCTGGAACTCACTGGGTAGCATATGTTAGAAAATATAAATACAAATAATGTCTACTATTTCGATTCATGCAGAGACCTGCACCCCCCAGAAGAATTACAACGATACTTCATAGGCAGAAGACATGTGTTCTACACTTTTCGACGTTACCAAGACGTTGATACATTCCTGTGTGGTCATCTATGCTTCATGTTTCTTCTGACTTTCATAAATGATATATAAGGCCGGGTATTAGGCACCCATTCACCAGTCGACGTTTAGATGCAATGTCGTACACTCTGACATTAAAAGAACGATCGTCTGTACTATGTGCGAATTACTTACCACCATTTGATTTAATCGTTGGAAATTGGAGCATCGCGCTGATTGGACAGGAGACATACAACACCATCCCAAATATCATAGAGTCTAACAATAAACTGCATCGGGAAATTAATGGTAAAGAAGAAATCGTAGTAATTGAACCTGGAGCATACGATATTGACGATTTAAACGAAATTTTAAAACGAGAGCAGGGGTGGGCGTGCTCGGAAGCGGGGGTGGGCGTGGGAAGGGGCGATTAATTGATCAATTTAATTAATTTGCATATCAATTTGATATCAAAATTGCGCTACAAACGCCCTTACCCTACTACTGACAGACGAAGCCTACTTCCATCTGACAGGTTATGTCAATACGCAGAACTGTCGAATATGGGAAACGAAAAATTCACACACAAATTAACCAGTACTACTTCGTCCTGAAAATATCACTGTTTGGTGCAGGTTTACAGAATCATTTATCACAGGGCTATTTTTTTCGAAGAGACAGTTGTTTCCGGTCCTGTTACCTGTACCGTCACTCGTAAACGTTATGAGTGTCTTTTGTGCAACCACGTTATTCCTACATCTACATCTACAGCTACATCTACATCCATACTCCGCAAGCCAACTGACGGTGTGTGGCAGAGGGTACCATGAGTATTTCTATCGGTTCTCCCTTCTATTCCAGTCTCGTATCGTTCGTGGAAAGAAGGATTGTCGGTATGCCTCTGTGTGGGATCTAATCTCTCTGATTTTATCCTCATGGTCTCTTCGCGAGAGATACGTAGGAGGGAGCAATATACTGATTGACTCCTAGGTGAAGGTATGTTCTCGAAACTTCAACAAAAGCCCGTACCGAGCTACTGCGCGTCTCTCCTACAGAGTCTTCCACTGGAGTTTATCTATCATCTCCGTAACGCTTTCGCGGTTACTAAATGATCCTGTAACGAAGCGCGCTGCTCTCCGTTGGATCTTCTCTATCTCTTCCATCAACTCTATCTGGCATGGATCCCACTCTGCTGAGCATTATTCAAGTAGTAGGAGAACAAGCGTACTGTAACCTACCTCCTTTGTTTTCGGATTGCATTTCCTTAGGATTCTTCCGATGAATCTCAATCTGGCATCTGCTTTACCGACGATCAACTTTGTATGATCATTCCATTTTAAATCAATCCTAATGCGCACTCCCAGATAATTTATGGAATTAAGTGCTTCCAGTTGCTGACCTGCTATATTGTAGCTAAATGATAAGGGATCTTTCTTTCTATGTATTCGCAGCACATTACACTTGTCTACATTGAGATTCAATTGCCATTCCCTGCACCATGCGTCAACACGCTGCAGATTCTCCTGCATTTCAGTACAATTTTCCATTGTTACAACCTCTCGGTATACCACAGCATCATCCGCAAAAAGCCTCAGTGAACTTCCGATGTCATCCACAAGGTCATTTTATACGAGGCCTGTTCAGAAAGTAAGCTCCGATTGATTGCCAAATTGAAACCACAGTGAACATCAGAAATGTTTTACTTGTAACAATTAGCTACACCTTTCAGCTACTTCTCTACGTAGTCGCCGTTCTGACTTAGACTTTTGTCATAGCGTTGTACCAACTTTTCAATAGCCTCATCATAGAAGGCAGCCGCCAGTGCTTTCCGCCAATTCTCCACGCTGGCCTACACCTCGTTGTCTGTGTCAAAATGTTGTCTTCAAAGACAGCGGTTCATGTGACCAGAGATGAAACTCAGGGGGAGACAATTGCGGACTGTATTGTGGGTAATCTCACATTTCCATTTGAAAACGATGCAGGAGCATCTTCATTGCCCCTGCAGAATGTGGCTGAGAATTGTCTTGAAGAAGAAACAGCACGACAGTTATGTAATGTTAGCTGCATAACTTCAGGCGAAATTTCTCACCAGGCCCTCGTACTTGGCGGCAGACACTATTTTCTATACATCTTTACGCACTCACTGCGAGCTCAGAAATGAGAAGAGCGACGTGATGCTAACTGGGGTTATACTAGAGACACTACCCGACACATCTGTGCAAAGCTTTATCGGATTTTCACAGTCGTTTCCATTTCGCGACCGATCGGAGCTTACTTTCTGAACGCCCCTCGTATATTGTGAATAGCAACGGTCCTACGACACTCCCCTGCGGCACACCTGAAATCACTCTTACTCCGGAAGACTTCACTCCATTGAGAATGACATGCTGCGTTCTGTTTTTTAGGAACTCTTCAATTCCGTCACACAATTGGTCTGATAGTCCATATGCTCGTACTTTCTTCATTAAACGATTGTGGGGAGCTGTATCGAACGCCTTGCGGAAGTCAAGAAACAGGGAGGGCATCTACCTGGGAACCCGTGTCTATGGCCCTCTGAGTCTCGTGGACGAATAGCGCGACTGGTTTTCACACGATCTTCTTTTACGAAACCTATGCTGATTCTTACAGAGTAGATTTCTAGTCTCCATAAAAGTCATTAAACTCGAACATAATACGTGTTCCAAAATTCTACAACTGATCGACGTTAGAGAAATAGGTCTATAGTTCTGCACATCTGTTCGTCGTCCCTTCTTGAAAACGGGGATGACCTGTGCCCTTTTCCAATCCTTTGTAACGCTACGCTATTCTAGAGACCTACGGTACACCGCTGCAAGAAGGGGGGCAAGTTCCTCCGCGTACTCTGTGTAAAATCGAACTGGTATCCCATCAGGTCCAGCGGCCTTTCCTCTTTTGAGCGATTTTAATTGTTTTTCTATCCCTCTGTCGTCTATTTCGATATCTACCATTTTGTCATCTGTGCGACAATCTAGAGAAGGAACTACAGTGCAGTCTTACTCTGTGAAACAGCTTTGGAAAAAGACATTTAGTATTTCGGCCTTTAGTCTGTCATTCTCTGTTTCAGTGCCATTTTGGTCACAGAGTGCCTGGACATTTTGTTTTGATCCACCTACCGCTTTGACATAAGACCAAAATTTCTTAGGATTTTCTGCCAAGTCAGTACATAGAATTTTACTTTCGAATTCATTTAACGCCTCTCGCATGGCCCTCCTCACACTACATTTCGTTTCGCGTAATTTTTGTTTGTCTGCAAGGCTGTGACTATGTTTACGTTTTCTGTGAAGTTCCCTTTGCTTCCGCAGTAGTTTTCTAACTCGGTTGTTGTACCACGGTGGCTCTTTTCCATCTTTTACGATCTTGCTAGGCACATACTCATCTAACGCATATTGTACGATGGTTTTGAACTTTGTCCACTGATCCTCAACACCATCTCTACTTGAGACAAAACTTTTGTGTTGAGCCGTCAGGTACTCTGAAATCTGCGTTTTGTCACTTTTGCTAAACAGAAAAATCTTCCTACCATTTTTAATATTTCTATTTACGGCTGAAATCATCGATGCAGTAACCAATTTATGATCGCTGATTCCCTGTTCTGCGTTAACTGTTTAAAATAGTTCGGGTTTGTTTGTCACCAGAAGATCTAATATGTTACCGCCACGAGTCGGTTCTCTGTTTAACTGCTCAAGGTAGTTTTCAGATAAAGCACTTAAAAAAATTTCACTGGATTCTTTGTCTCTGCCACCGGTTATGAACGTTTGAGTCTCCCAGGCTATATCCGGCAAATTAAAATCTCCACCCAGAACTTTAACATGGTAGGGGAAATCTACTCGAAATGTTGTTGTTGTTCTGGTCTTCAGTCCTGAGACTGGTTTGATGCAGCTCTCCATGCTACTCTATCCTGTGCAAGCTTCTTCATCTCCCAGTACCTACTGCAACCTACATCCATCTGAATCTGCTTAGTGTATTCATCTCTTGGTCTCCCTCTACGATTTTTACCCGCCACGCTGCCCTCCAATACTAAATTGGTGATCCCTTGATGCCTCAGAACATGTCCTACCAACCGATCCCTTCTTCTGGTCAAGTTGTGCCACAAACTTCTCTTCTCCCCAATCCTATTCAATACTTCCTCATTAGTTATGTGATCTACCCATCTAATCTTCAGCATTCTTCTGTAGCACCGCATTTCGAAAGCTTCTATTCTCTTCTTGTCCAAACTATTTATCGTCCATGTTTCACTTCCATACATGACTACATTCCATACAAATACTTTCAGAAAAAACTTCCTGACACTTAAATCTATACTCGATGTTAACAAATTTCTCTTCTTCAGAAACGCTTTACTTGCCATTGCCAGTCTACATTTTATATCCTCTCAACTTCGACCATCATCAGTTATTTTGCTCCCCAAATAGCAAAACTCCTTTACTACTTTAAGTGTCTCATTTCCTAATCTAATTCCCTCAGCATCACCCGACTTAATTCGACTACATTCCATTATCCTCGTTTTACTTTTGTTGATGTTCATCTTATATCCTCCTCTCAAGACACTGTCCATTCCATTCAACTGCTCTTCCAAGTCATTTGCTGTCTCTGACAGAATTACAATGTCATCGGCGAACCTCAAAGTTTTTATTTCTTCTCCATGGATTTTAATACCTACTCCGAATTTTTGTTTTGTTTCCTTTACTGCCTGATCAATATACAGATTGAATAACATCGGGGAGAGGCTACAACCATGTCTTATTCCCTTCCCAACCACTGCTTCCCTTTCATGTCCCTCGACTCTTGTAGCTGCCATCTGCTTTCTGTACAAATTGTAAATAGCCTTTCGCTCCCTGTATTTTACCCCTGCCATCTTTACAATTTGAAAGAGTATTCCAGTCAACATTGTCAAAAGCTTTCTCGAAGTCTACAAATGCTAGAAACGTAGGTTTGCCTTTCCTTAATCTTTCTTCTAAGATAAGTCGTACGGTCAGTATTGCCTCATGTGTTCCAGTATTTCTATGGAATCCAAACTGATCTCCCCCGAGGTCGGCTTCTACTAGTTTTTCCATTCGTCTATAAAGAATTCGTGTTAGTATTTTGCAGCTGTGGCTTATTAAACTGATTGTTCAGTAATTTTCACATCTGTCAACACCTGCTTTCTTTGGGATTGGAATTATTATATTCTTCTTGAAATCTGAGGGTATTTCGCCTGTTTCATACATCTACTCGAAATATTTTCCAAATTATCCTGTAGGTGCTCAGCCACAACAGCTGTTGAGCCAGGGGGCCTATAGAGACATCCAATTACCACGTCTGTGCCTGCTTTAACCGTGACCTTCACCCAAATTATTTCACATTTCGGATCTCCGTCAATTTCCTTCGATACTATTGCATTTCTTATCGCTATAAACACGCCTCCCCCTTCACTGTCCAGCCTGTCTCTGCGGTATACATTCCAATCTGAGTTTAGAATTTCATTACTGTTTACATCGGTTTTCAGCCAACTTTCTGTCCCTAGTACTATGTGGGCATTGTGACCATTTATTAATGAGAGCAGTTCTGGGACTTTTCTATAGACGCTCCTGCAATTTACTATTAGCACATTAATATTGTTATTCCCTGTTGCATTTTGCCTACTCCTACCTTGCCGCGTCTCAACAGGCGTCGTGTCGGGCCTAGGGAGGGAATTTTCTAACCTAAAAAACCCCACATGTGCACTCCACACGTACTCCGCTACCCTTGTTGGCGCTTCCTGCGTGTAGTGCACGCCTGACCTATTCAATGGGACCCTACATTTCTCCACCCGATAGCGGAGGTCAAGAAATTTGCACCCCAGATCTCCGCAGAATCGTCTGAGCCGCTGGTTTAAGCCTTCCACTCGGCTCCAAACCAGAGGACCGCGATCGGTTCTGGGAACGATACTACAAATAGTTAGGTCAGATTCCACCCAGCGAGCGAGGCTTTCCGCCTTCACCAAGTCCGCCAACCGCCTGTATGAACTGAGGACGACCTCTGAACCCAGATGGCAGGAGTCATTGGTGCCGACATGAGCAATAATTTGCAGTCGGGTGCACCCAGTGCTCTGTATCGCCTCCGGCAGGGCCTCCTCCACATCTCGGATGAGACCCCCCGGCAAGCAGACAGAGTGAACATTGGCCTTCTTCCCCGACCTTTCCGCTATTTTCCTAAGGGGCTCCATCACCCGCCTAACGTTGGAGCTCCCAATCGCTAATAAACCACTCCCCCCGTGTGCCTGCTCGGACCTTGCTGAAGGAGCAGCCACATGTCCACTCACAGGAAGAGCGGGCGATGCCATATGGCCAGCCTCCACATTGACCCTCCGCCTCGTGCGCCGCGAACGCCACTGAAACCGCCACTCCCCTTGGGGAGAGGGTGGCCCAGCCGCGCCCGGTACCCGCGAAGAACTCTCGACAGCAGGGACAGTGGGTGAAGCATGTAACACCTGGGGTGTACCATGCGACGCACCAGACTCCCCACTGCCGCTACACTCCGAGGCAGCAGCCTGAAGACGGCTGACCGCGGCCATCAACACGTTCAGCTGTTCGCGAAGAGTGGTCAGCTCCTCCTGCGTCCGTACACAGCAGTCATACACCATATCCATCCCCAGAAATCAATTTACTATAGAGAGTTAATCAATTTTTAAATAGACTGCTAATTCACTAAAGGCGGCTGATAGTTGACTAAACTAAGGTTACTAGACACTTCTTGTAGAAAACAATGAAAGTAGCACTACCTGTCTCCGGACTGTATTCAAAACAATCAGTAGCACTACTGGCACTATGGCTGACTAAAGGGACTCTCTCTGACTGTATTCAAAACAAACACGAAATCTATGGAACACTATTACTAGCACTCGACAATTAAAGCTTCCTAAAAGCAAAAACACACGGAAGAAGAAGTGACAAATAAGATAAATACAGTTAATACTGAAATTAACGTAGCTCGCTGCACAGCAGACTTGACGCAGACGGCAGTTACGACGACACTGACCAGCTCTCCAACAGCGTGAATGTGTGTATGGGACCATTTTTATGCAAGATGGTGCATCTCCGCATATAGCAAATTCAGTTAAGCAGCTGCTGAAGCTCCATTTCGGAAATTCTGGAATTATAAGCCGCTATTTCCCTACAGCCTGGTCGTCCCAATCACCTGATATTAATAAGTGTGAGTTCTGGCTGTGGGAATATCTGAAAGATGTTGTGTTCAGTGTTCATACTGCAAACTTAGCTGCATTGAAGGCACCCATTGCGCAACACATTCTGAATATGACCCCAGAAACGGCTGGTCCCGGCGGAGGTTCGAGTCCTCCCTCGGGCATGGGTGTGTATGTTTGTCCTTAGGATAATTTAGGTTAAGTAGTGTGTAAGCTTAGGGACTGATGACCTTAGCAGTTGAGTCCCATAAGTTTTCACACACATGTTTTTGACCCCAGGAACACTTCGATCAGTTGTGCAACATGCTGTTTCTCGATTTCAACTTGTTGCAGAAAACGGTGGATATATTGAACATGTTTTGCGTCAGTCACACGGAAATTAATAATCCGATTTGATTTTGATTCATGCTTTTTAAGCGGTTTTGGGCCTCAGGGCAATTAAAAACCGATATGATTTATGCATTTCATGCTGCTTTTGGCCTTAGGACAGTTAAAAACGATGTGATTAATGTTTTTTGCGGATTTTGGCCTCACGATTATTAAAAACCGATTTTTCTCATCCGATGTGTTAGGACCTTGCCATGGTGGATGGGCTTACCTAACTAACAGTATCACACCTGTTCACCTATGCTCACTGAGTAGTACAGTTTTTAACGTATACCTTAGGCATTGTAGTATGATTAATCTGTCATTTTTAGTCGGCACCTATTAAACTACGATGCTTGCAACGCCATCTATTGTTACACTTTTTTAACTATTTATTTTTCTTCTGCTATACGTTCTCCCCCTTTTCCGATAATATTCCGTTGCAATTTGACGTTATTTTGACCAGTATTGTTATTTTTACAGTGGTTTGAAAGCTTAACTTTAATTAAAATCACCTTGTATATTAGCGATTTTCAGTCACAGTGATGGAAAAATGACTACTACGATATATATGCAGCAGAGAAGTATTTGACAAACTTTTGCGACTACGATGTTGCCTCTATCCAAAAGATCTCAAATTTAAGTAGCCAAAGCATCGATTAAACTTCCATATGTAATATACCTGTTAGGTACAATACTAGTAGCATGTCTCTGAGTGTCATCGACGTATACTGTCTCTACTAATTAAGGAAACCGGAATCTGAAGAAATATTCAAGAATATATACACAAGAGCCTTGAAAGTTGCTTCCTCGTGCTGCATTTCTTCCAGGATTCTCCTAACCGATCAATCCTTCATTTGCCTTTTCTACTACTGGTTTTTCATGGTCCTTGTTCTTCATATCGCCTAATACTATTATTTCCGGCAGGCCTTGATGGCCGTGCGGTTCTAGGCGCTTCAGTCCGGAACTGCGCGACTGCTACGATCGCAGGCTCGAATCCTGCCTCGGGCATGGATGTGTGTGATGTCCTTAGGTTAGTTAGGTTTAAGTAGTTCTAAGTTCTAGGGGACTGATGACCTCAGATGTTAAGTTCCATAGTGCTCAGAACCATTTTATTATTTCCAGGTATCGTAAAATGGGGTGAATAGAAAGAACTTCCAAAAAAAGCTCTATGCTATCGTGTCGGAAGGCAAATCGGAATAGTAGTGAAACATCTGTTTTTCTGGGTTGGCAGTAAACCAATGGCACACGGAAATTAGGAATATCAATGTTCACGACACTATCAGCTGATCTTTTGTTGAGTCCATGACTTCCATCTGATGTAGTGATGAATTTACTTACTTCGGACTTTTTTTGTATGTACCAATCCAAACTGTGTCTTTGTAATTTAAGTACATAGTAATTAAATCTGCAGATCCGTTTCATTAAAAGAAATTTCAGTTTTGAAGTATACTTTTATCTAACTTGAGTTTCAGATAATTGAAAATGTATGATTTTGTTTTCGGAATTTGTGGGGTGAATACAAACAGTAATGGTCCATGTTTCTACAGATGAAGATCAAGAATTTTACCGAAACGAAGAGCTGCATTGCACCGTTCTAAAACCAGGATATTATACTGTGATTGAAATATATGGAACATGCGAGCGGTCATTTAGATTGTATGCGTGTAAAATTTGTCATTTAGAAAATTACGTTATTTTGTGTTTTGTTGAAAAACAAGGCCGACTAAAGAAGCTTATTTTAACAGAAGATGAGTAATTTTTTGGTTAGTTAAGGGGATGTTGTTCTAAGGCTCTTCGTTACTTCTGGGATTTAACTTCTTGGTTCACAGAAATCATTTTTAAATATGTCAGTGAATTAATGTATTAACATATAAACCAAATTCATCAGTTTAATGTTCCAAAAAAGTAATTAGAGATACAACAATTTGTATTTGAAAAACAATAAAAAGTCCACAATTCATACAATGTCTATAGCTTTTCTTATTGAATAAAGCTTTTCCAGAACCAGGTAAGTTATTTTTTTATTCTCCTAGACCCAAAGACCAATAAATGGAAAAAATAATAAAATTTACCTTGGCGTTTCTATTCACCCTTCCCTGCAGGGTGAGCAGGAGTACCAAGCTTTTATTGTTTTCAGGTTTTCAAAGCGTGAGTTAGATCTCAAATTTAATTATAAGTTTTAGGTTAGACACAAGACCTGTAATAAAATATAACTTTGATTCTGATATTTCTTTCTAAAATTATCTATTTTTCTTTTCACCGCATTTTAAGGTATTTCAAAGACATTACGGTGTTCATAAGTTCATCAGTAATAGAATACTATAGTATTCTTTCTCTGACATGTGGCCATTTCCTTGCATTTATCCACATTTAACGAGAGGAGCCAGAGAGCACACTATGTGCAAGTTTTGTCCACATTATTCTGATTTCGTTGACAGTCATCCAGTGACGGTTCTTTCATGTAACCAGTAACCTATTTGTGACTGCTGGTGAGTATGTATCAGTTATATACAGCATGTAATGAGTATAAGTGCAGGTATTGCTACTGGTGATTAAGGATGGAGTACTGAACAACATTATGTCAATATTTATGTCATTTGCAGACTAATAATTATAGATATTGCCGGTCGTATGATTTTAGGCTGGATAGGACGTCCACGTACGAGTGGCGCAAGCAATCCATTTGGTGTAAATTTTCTCCGAAAGGTCACCCTCCCGTAGCTAACAACAAACGGAGCAATTTATCTCGGTTCGTACTACCAAATAAAGATTATTTGTCGTACACATGTGTTTGGCGTGAAATAACAATTGTTTGTCAATCATGGATTGTGTTATCTACGGCGTCCACTACCACAGGCAGGAGCAAAACTGTGTACGGAGGTGTAAAAACGTTTAATTGAGGGTTTAAAATTTATTCTGGCATGGCCAGTATTTGTCTTTGTTTTTTTTCTTTTAATGTGCATAACAATGACGCATCATGCAAAAAAAAAAAAAAAAACTGGAAACAGGAAGACATGGTACGTAATTCAGAACTTGACTTAAGGTCCAAAAAAAAAAAAAAAAAAAAAAAAAAAAAGAATATTCTACATTCCGTGGTCTGTATGATAACCAAAGCACACGAAATTAAGGCGCTCATGAACTTCCAAAACTTCTGCTATGTCCTTCAGAGCAAACATTCGAAATGGCCACCGACGGCCGTACTGCAGATTCTGACTCGTCCCCTTCCTGTAGCGTCACTCTGATGGTTGTAACAGCTTCTTGGGTTCGTCATCTTAGCATGGCTTCATCGTCTATGAAGACGAGAGCATAGACGTGCCCCTACGAATAAAAATCCAGTGGATTTAAATGGCGGTGGCGGTGGCGGTGGGGGTCCAGGAGGCCAACACAGGTGGCTTCCCTGGCTAACCCGTCTGTTGGGAAACTGGCGATCTGAATACCGAAGAACCAGAACGAGATTTTCACTCTGCAGCGGTGTGTGCACTGATATGAAACTTCCTGGCAGATTAAAACTGTGCGCCGGGCCGAGACTCGAACTCGGGACCTTTGCCTATCGTGGGCAAGTGCTCTACCAACTGAGCTACCCAAGCATGACTTACGACCCATCCTCACAGCTTTACTTCTGCCAGTACCTCGTCTCCTACCTTCCAAACCTTACAGAAGCTCTCCTGCGAACCTTGCAGAACTAGCCCTCGTGAAAGAAAGGATATGGTGGAGACATGGCTTAGCCACAGCCTGGGGGATGTTTCCAGAATGAGATTTTCACTCTGCAGCGGAGTGTGCGCTGATATGAAACTTCCTGGCAGATTAAAACTGTGTACTGTAGTCTGCAGTCGAGCTCTGGCAACGTCGCTCTCTGTTCATTGGCTGACTGTGTTTTGTGACGTCAGATGTGCAGAACGAACCTAAACTCGGCCGCCGTCGTAAATGACGCGCACTATGGTTCTGCAAGGTTCGCAGGAGAGCTTCTCTAATGTTTGGAAGGTAGGAGACGAGGTATTGGCAGAAGTAAAGCTGTGAGGACGGGGCGTGAGTCGTGCTTGGGTAGCTCACTTAGTAGAGCACTTGCCCGCAAAAGGCAAAGGTCCCGAGTTCGAGTCTTGGCCCGGCACACAGTTTTAATCTGCCAGGAAGTTTCACCGAAGAACCATTTTACTGACATGGCGACGTGTGTCTTGGTGCATAAACCACATACCGAGACGGTTTTGAAGTGGAATGTCGTTCAGAAACTCTGGCAATGAAGACTGTAATAGATGACAAGAACGAGCACCTGTCAGCCTGGGAGGCAGCTCGAATAGACTCAGCAGCGTATCTCCGACGATCCCACTCGACATGTTTAGAGCAAATCTGACTTGAAATCTGCCCCATAAAATGATGTGAGTGGTTTGATCTGCCCAGGTGTGCAACCTATGAATATTCACACGACCCTCGCGAGTGGGTGTAGATCCATGAGACACTAATACTTCACGAAAAAATTCAGCATTGAATCTACACTGTTCCAATAGCCTGGTGCAGAATGTAGCTCTTCGTGGGTAGTCCACTTCGCCAATTTTCCGGTAATGTTAAGAATACAGCAACTCTTCATGGAACGAGCGATGAACAGACATATGAAATGTTCCCACCTGACATGTGAAGCTTTTGTAGTTACGAGTTGGGAATCAGAGACGATACTCTCCATTGCCCTTACGGCAGATTGCCTAGCTTCTCCTTAAATTAGGTTCATATCAGCTATTTCTGCTTAGGTGTTAGGTTTGTGTGCTTTCTGCAAGGCTGCTGACCCTCGACTACGTGGGCAGCGGGTTGTTATCGAGGGGTGGAAGAGAGGAAGCCAAACGGAGAGTATATGCAGCCAGGAGTGACATGTTTATGAGAATACTGTTCGATGCTGGGGAAAAAAAAACGTACTGACATGTGTACAGATGGTGGTAATATCGCGTACGCCAGACATAAAAGGGCAGTGCATTGGCGGGGCTGTCATTTGTACTCAGCTGATTCACATGAAAAGATTTCCGATGTGATCATGGCCACACGACGGGAATTAACGGACTTAGAATGCGGAATGGTGGTTGGAGCTAGATGCATGGGACATTCTATTTTGGAAATCGTAAAATGGAATCGTTGCGGATACTGCTCGTTGGTCTCGGAAGAATACTGATCACAGGATGGTGACACAGCAAAGACAGATGTTAAAAGAACGAAAATAGATATCATGATAGCCACATGGAATTTGAGGACACTTAAGCGACCTGCAAAACTGCAAGAAATTTGAGAGGAAATGGATGTATAGAGTGAAAATACCTGCACTACAGAAGTACTAAGAAAAGAACAAGGAAACATATATCGATGTATAATGGAGGGGATACAGGCCATCACGATATTGTCTTTCTTATATACAGCTCAATGAAGGCAAATATAAAAAATTTAGATGAATTAGCGACAGGTTGTCTTCTTTGAGAGTTGGGGGAAAATTTTTCAATGTTACAATGAAGTGTACCTTTGGCCCTACGGAGGAATCAGAGGATGAGATGGATGCACTTTACTCCAAACTGGAGGAGGAAATCAGCAAAATTCAGATCCATGATGGCAAAAATGATCCTTTGGGATCTGATTGCAAAGATATGAAAAGAAAATAACAGAAAAAGAAACCTGTATGAAATCAGTAATAACAGTGGGCTGTGGCTGATAGACTTCGTCAATGATAAGACGATAATAAAAATCACATGGCCGCAAAGAAAAAAATATTAAGAAATGCACATGGTCATCGCCAGGGGCAGTTACCTGAAAGCAGACAGACGATTTGATTATGGATAAACGGCAGGCGTAATACATTATTGATGTCAGTAGCTGTAGAGGAGCACTCAGAGACACAGATCATTACTTAGTGCGGGACAGATATAGACAGAAGACAGGTACCGAACGAAACAAAAATAGTAGGGGCCACGGAAGAAGTACTGAGGAGGTTGAATATGAAAGTGCAGTCGAGTGGTTTTACGAGGAATGCTCACTGTTAATACAAGAGAGAAATGCAGACAGGCACAGAATGCAACGAAGTAAGGCAATACACGCAGCAAAAGACTACAGAGAGAAGAGGAAGGGGGCAGGTCACTTACGTAGGGTGAAGAAAAGGCAGTACGAATGGAGGAAGATAGAGTAGTTGGTCGAAATAACAATGTAATACAAAAGTTCTATGAAAGACCAAAAGAAATGAGGAGACGATTCTAACCGAGAGCAGTCTTCTATAAAGACAAAGATGGAACCTAACTGGAGATAAAATCAAACTTTGAGAAGATGGTAGGAGTATTTTGCTGAGTTACGTGATGGAAAGAGGAAGGGATCAGAGAAAAAACCTTGAATGAGGAACATCAGGAACTGACCTTGGAATTGGAATTAGAATCAGAAGCAGTTCAGCAGGAAGTCGAACCACCAAACTTAGAGGAAGTGAAGAATGTAGTTAAAAACTTTAAGAATAATAAAACAGCAGGAGAAGAAGGCACAGCGGCAGTATTATTAATGTTTGGAGGAAAGAACATGGGGACAGCTGTTTATGAATTAATAAATGAATAATGGATGAAGGAAGAAATGCTTAAGGTTTGGAGCATCGAAATAATGTGCCCATTACACAAGAAAGGCAATTAGGCAGAATGCAACAACTACAATGGGATTACTCTCTTAGATACTACATATAAGGTCTTTAGGAAGATCTTAGTCTCTTGGCTAGAATACCGGGTGGAAATGACAATGGGGGATTATCAGGCTGGATGTAGGAGTACTAGATCCACAATAGACCAGCTTTTCATTTATAGAAGTCCTACAGACATTTTACGAACACGACAAGCAAATGCATCAGCTGTACGCTGATTTTAAACACGTATACGAGAGCCTAGACGGGAATACGATTCTCCAAAGTATGAAGTATTTTAGAATCCCACTAAAAGTATTGAGCGTCTCGGAAATGACCTCGGAAGCAACAGTTTGCAAGAGTTCTCCAGAAAATTCCATGTGTGGAGAGGGCTACTGCAGGGAGATGCGATCTCTGGAGAAGGTAATTCGGCAAATACCAACAAACCCATTAGGAACAATATTTAACTGTCAGGTCTAGCTGGTGGCTTACGCTGATGACATAGCATTAGTTGCAAGGAATATCAATGCCTTGAGGGATGATTATGCCGACTGGAAGAAGCAGCGCGGAAGTAGGACTGAAAGTTAATATAGGTAAAACAAAGTATATTGTGAAGACAGTGTCTGCTGGGCATAGAGGAGACACTTCAACATAAATAAATAGGGAAGAGCACCAAAGAGTGGAAAAGGTTCAATATCTAGGCTCGATATGAACAGAAAATAACAGGATAACAAGTGGAAACCGATGTTATTATTCCTTGCAGAATGTATTCAGATCCAGAATTGATACCAGGAACACAAAAATCCAAATACGAGTATATCTGACTATACATAGTTATAATGGTACTGGAAGTACCCTCCGCCACACACCATTATATGGCTTGCGGAGTATGATGTAGATGTAGATGCAAACTGAAGTATGGATCGAAAGGCTGGGTGATGACCCCAAAGGAGGAACTCTGGTTATTGAGATGGGAAAGGAAGATTCTGAGAAAGATACTTTGGGCGGTGACAGGGGAAGGGAACTGGAGAATAAAGATAAATGCAGAACTACAAACACTTTTAGGAAAGATGAATACTGTAATGAGAATCAAGCAAGGGAGAATGAGGTGGACTGGACGTAAACAGAGAACGCCAGAAATCGAAGTGTTAAAAAAGTGTTTATAGGAAAGCCGGAAGGGAGAAGGAGAAAAGGGAAAACCCAGGAAAAGGTGGCTTAAAGATGTATAGGAGGCACTCAAGACAATGGGAATAAATAATTGGAGAAGGAAAGCGATGGCCAGAGAAGAATGGAGGCGACGGAAAAAGGGGGATAAACTTCTATATGGACTGTAGCGCCGACCAATAAGTATGTACGCAGTGGCGTTTACATGGAGTTTTCAGTACTAACAGACAGGCAGCGCTGCCTGAAATAACAGCAAAAATCAATCCGTTAGGACAGTACTGCGAAAGTTAGCGTTAATGGGCTATGGCGCCAGACGACCGACACAAGTACCATTACTAACAGCACGACATCGCTTGCAGCGCCTCTTTTGGACTCGTGACCATATCGGTTGGATCATAGAGGACTGGTATACCGTGACCTGGTCAGATGAGTCCCGATTTCAGTTGGTTAAGATCTGATGATAGGTTTCGAATGTGGCGCAGACCCCACGAAGTCACGAACCCAAGTTTTGAAGAAGGCATTGTGTCAGCTGGTGATGGCTCGATAATTTAGTGGGCTTGTTTACATGGAATGGACTTGGTTTTGTGGTCCAGCTGAACCAATCATTGACGTTATGTTCAACTACTTCGAGACCATTTGTAGCCATTCATGGACCTCATGTTCCCAAACAAAATACAATTTTTATGAATGGCAATGCACTGTGGCCCTGGCCACAGCTGTTCTGGACGGTTCGAGCGAATGATTTGGCCACCCAGATTACCAACATGAAGCCCCTCGAACATTTATGGGACATAGTCTACTGGTCAGTTCGTGCACAAAATCTTGCACCGGCAACACTGTCGCGATTATGGACTCCTGAAGAGGCAGCATGGTTCAGTATTTCTGCAGTGGACATGCAAAAACTTGTTGAGTCCATGCAATGTCGAGATGCTGCACTACGCCTGGCAAAAAGAGATCCGATTTTGCGATCTATGTTCGTATTCAGGGAATTTTGGCAGCTTACTGGTACTTTTTCACATCAGTAGGTGCTGTCGAAGTTATTCTTGTTTATATCTATATGTTAACGAATTTCTGACTGAATATTTGACAGTTCCACCAACAATTCTATATAGTTACAAAGTTGCTTATATGGTCTACGAAGTTAACTGATTAATCGTTTAATCTTTGTGCTGTTTGTTATCTTAATAAGATTTCAAACTGGTGCAGAAATTAACAACTTGCTTTAAATATTCAGAAATGTAAAACTGTCCACTCCACAAAATGAAAACACGTATTACGCTACGACTTTAATATCACCGCTAGTCTCTTTGGTATTATGTGCAAGATTATCGTGGCCTTCTATACGTTCTGCTCCGTAAATCTACGATCTCAAGTATTTGAAAAAGTACCCTCTTACTCTCTACAATGCTCTCGTTATCTAATGTCAGAATTTCGTTCTGTCTGACCTTCATAAAATTTCTCAGAATTTTTACATTTGATTTTATGTGTATCTGGATTGGCATGAACTGATAACTTCGTTTTCCATTTGTGGATTTGTGATTTTAAGTTATTGTTGGTTCGATAATCGAATTTTACTTTTGTATTTCTTAGTAATGCTTTCAGTTTTTTAGATATGTTTCCTAGCTATATATCGGTATGTGTGAGGTTTTATGTTTCGTTTAAGCAACCAGAGAACATACTAAACGAATAAACAGCCTTTAAATAAAAAACTACATAGAAAATTTAATTGAAATCTTAAATTACTATAACAGATGAAGGTAAACATAAAGGAAACATTGGATAGTCAAAACTGAAATCAGCAGGAAAGATTAAACGATTAATCAGTTAACTTCATAGAGTATATAAAACAACTTCGTTACCATTTAGCATCGTCTGTGCTAACTCTCAAATATACTATCAGGAATTCGTTAACATATAAATATAAATTAAAATACTTTGGGCAGTAACCACCGATGTGAAAAAGGACCAGCAACCTGTTGCAAATTCACAATTGTACAAACAATGACCACAAAATCATACACAGGAATTTAATAAGCGGCAGTAGCCTACTCACCGACGTGATATGAAAATCAGTAATAACTAGATGTAAATACCAACGTATACATACGCCATATGGCTATAACAAGCAAATACAAAAAAAATTAAGTAAATGATAAAATTGTATGTATTATTCACAGATATCTTTACAGTGGCAGTTGCAGCCGAAATAGGCATGTGGCAACAAAGAAACTCGATTGAAGCGGTGAACTTGGATTCAGACAAAGGGTGTTTAAAAATTAGTTATACAAAAGTTATACAGTTTTAACTGCAAAAAAAGGTAAATAACTAAAAGAAATGTTTGATACATCGCTGAATGCAACATATCTTCAAATTTTATTTAGAAATGTTCGTTGTGTTTGACTTTGATAACACGACAAATATCTCATCTGTAATCCATTTCCTGCCGGCTCCTGTGCAGCAAATCTTGATGTACGATGGCAACTGCTTGTGCTGTTTGTTATCGCAGATCGTCGATGTTTCCCGGAAACGGAGAAACAAACACTCTATCTTTAATGTCTGGCTTGGGTTTAAATCAAATGATCATGGTGGTCAGGATATCGTTTCTCCACGTCCAATCCAAGTCGACACATTCCTACGGAGATACGTGGCAAGTTCAAGATGATAGTGTGGTGGCGTGCCATGTTGGTGGAAAATAAATTCTGTGCTCATATCAGGTTGTAATTGAGGCATTAGGTAATGATCAAACACATCCAGGTAGGATATGAGCGTTACAGTTGACTTGGCAAAAAAGAAAGGACTGCTGGCCGATCCTGATTCGGCGCCCTATGTAATACACAGCCCGTTTCGGTGAAACGATTGTACCCGTTAATAACAATTTGTCTTTGAGGTGGTGGCTTGTGACATTTAGTCCTGAATTGTTCCTGAACTGTAGTAGCGGATGTGGATTTGCGAAACCATAAACAACCATGCTCTGCACCGTCATATGATTCCGGGATAACTTCTGGAATAAGTCATTCACGCATGCTACTTGACGGGAACGTTGGGAACTGAGAGTGTTAGATGGGAATAACACTTGAAGACTTGAAGATATACTGCATTCAGTGCTGCATCAAACATTTCATTAAGTTATTTACCCTTTTCACAGTTAATGGTTACTTTTGTATAACTAATTTATAAATATTTCCAATCCTTTGTTTTATCTTTGTTATCAATAATTCATAAAGAGATATTGTCTCTGGAAGGCTGGTATACTACTTTTAAATTTCTCTAATGTTTGTTTCTGAAAGATTGATCTGATTGTGAACGGACCACAAAAATAATTCAGATTCCTCATCGTTGAAAGCTAATTACAATGATAAAGGACAACCTGATTCCGAAAGGAGAAATGATTTTAGAACAGTATAATTCAAAATTCTTTTATGAGCAGGAACCAATGCGACCGTCATGCACCACAGTAACCTAGCAAGTAACGGTAACTAACATTTTGAGTCTAGGTGATAATCCAGGACTGACATCACATTTTTAGATGTTGGGTCAAAAGTTGCTTTTCAATAGAAATGAATGCCCACGTTTTTTGATGCACCCCACTTTCTAAAATGTAACATTTAACTAATAGTCTAGTGGAAGAAACTTTGTTAACTTGTGTTTACTGGGATCATTCGATAAGCTTACGAAATTTACACGGCCAAGACGTTTAAATTCTTTGCACCGAGTTAAAATGTTATTAAGAATGACTTCAGTTTTGGTTCGTGTAAAACTAAATTCAATATCTTAAGAGATTCTTAATGGCATTTGTTTTGCAATCCATGACACCTGGAATTGGTACGCAAAAGTTCCCTCAGTTGTAGCCAATGTAGCCTCTTCACTTCCTGCAATTTCACAAATTACGCTTTTACTATTTTCTCATTCTATCTCGACGTAAATTAAAGCTCATAACAGTAACATATTTAACTGTCACCACATAGAGCCGACTTTATCGAAATGTCTTGTAGAATTTATGGTGAAATACGAAGTTACCTTCAACGATAATTTCAACAATGATTACAGGATAGCAGGTGCAGTAAATGGTGGTTTTCAATTAATCTTATTCATGGTTTCAATGGACTTAAACCCGTCTTCTTACGAAAGACAAGAAACCTGTTTTTACTGTTTTCAGAATTTTCGTTATGTTCAAAATATTGAAGTTCCTGCCTGCCAAGGTATCTAAGGCTGTTTCTAAATATATGGACATCAAACTGATAACAGATTTCTTGTCCTTCTGAAGAAGACGAGTTTAAATCCATTGAAACCGTGGTTAAGGTTACTTGAAAACCCTCATTTACTGCAGTTGGTTGGCTGTCTTATTCACCTGCTACTCAACGATAATATTAAGTCGAATGTTATTATTATAAATAATATAAAAGATCTGTGATCCTGAATATCAAGGATCTGATTTCATGATATCCCTTTAATAAAGCAATGTTTTAATATTTTAAATGCATATTTCGCAGAAACATCGTAAGCAGGATTTCTTAGGATGTGTGAAACAAACTGATTCATTATTTTCCTGGTGAAGTAGTCATTCATTTTAGAAGTTGTTCCAACAAGAGCAGAAGCAGACAGCTGCTGTTTGTTTGATTTATCATGCTGAACAATCAAGAGCGCCCATACTCCGAGGAAAAGAGGAGGGGGAGGGGAAAGGGGTGCAGCCTCCCACAGATCTCAGGGAAAGGAAAAAATAAAGTGTAGTCAGGTGTTTTTCTTTCAAGAAAGTCGATATTACGCAGGTTTTTAACAGGGTCGGAACTAGAACTCTCTTATTGCTAAAATTAGATACAGCCCCCTCCTCTATACAAACTATCGTATTGGGGCCCTTGTGAACATTATACCTGATCACAAGATGTGCAGTCGAAAATGTTATATTGCAAATTTCACCGTGAAATTAATAACTAAGCTTTGTCTCTCCAAGAAAAGAATATTTTTCCTTTTTAAGTTGGAGAAAGGGTGCATTCTCGTAGGTATGATAGCTTAGTTCACGCTAATAACACTCCACATCAACCGCCAACACTAGACAAAGTAAAATTCGCCTGTTTTCATTGTTCAGAGAACACACTGAGCAATGACAACAGTAAGTGAGATGAGCGCTGATCCAGCATTTCCCACACAAGAAATGGCAAAAATAGTTGGGGTCTTAATTTAGGAAAAAGTTGTCTTGAAAATACGGGACCTATTCACGCCTCAACAAAAATTCTAAGGACACCGGTCACACAAGCGAAAAAAGGGGGATATCCGCTTTTTAGAGGACGAATATCAGGCTTAAACTGTACGTGGTCCATTGGAAATGTTAACCTCTTTATTAGTTTCCTCGATCAGCAGCACAGTTAGCGCAAAAGTATTACTTAAATATTCGGCATAATAAAGAGACGGACGCTACAAGAAAGCCTTCATGGATCGACAAGATACTTGCAAAACGTGTACAATTACACTGCTGTCCATTAAATTTGTAAAATCAGAAAGAATAGTAAATAATTGAATTTTACTTACTTTGCATACGCATTGTAGTGGGAAGATTATGCCTGTATAATTAGTAGGCGATTTGGGTCTGTAAATGGCGAGAAATTTAGTACACAGAGCAACAATGGATCTGTGACGGCTGTGGTCTAATGACAGACATTGGTGTGACAGCCCATATTATTTCTCACGATGCCAGAATAGTAACTAGCAATTGGTGGCACGCCTGTCTCTCGGCAAAATATGACTGATGTTTTCAGTGGGTGAAACGCTTCTTTACAAAGGAAAACCTAAGAGAATTACCAGAATTTAATCCTAGTACCATTGAAAAGATGAGTGAAGTATTAGAATCAGTGGTGTTGAGAAACAGCCGAAATCGTAAAAATTGAACGAAGCTCCATGGCCCGACGGAATTACTATCGGATTCTATACAGAACCTGCGGCGGAATTAGCCCTCTTGTAACTACAATTCATTGCAGATGCCTCGAACAAATAATCATGTCCTGTAGTTAGAAGAAACCACAGGTCACTCCAGTCTACAAGAAGGGTGGTAGAAGTGATCAATATAACTACCGTCCAGTATCCTGGAAACTGATTTGTTGTATAATCGTAGAACATATTCTGGGCTCCAATTTAATGAGTTATTTTGAACAGAATGGATTCCCAAAACATCGAGCATGTGGAACCGAACTCACACTTTTCTCACATGGCATACTGAAAGCTCTGGATCAAGGCAGTTAGGTAGATGCTGTATTTCTTGATTTCCAAAAAGCATTTGACTCAGTACCACACATACGCTTAATGTCGAAAGTAACATCACATGTGGTACCAAGTGAAATTTGTGACTGGCAAGAGGACATTTTGGTAGAGAGGATGTAGAGCATAATCTCGGACGGAGAGTCGTCGTCAGATGTAGAAGTAACTCCGGGGGTGCCCCAGGGAAGTGTGTCTTGACCCTTGCTGTTCATGTTGTATATTAATGACCTTGCAGGCAATATTAATAGTAACCTGACACATTTTTCAGATGATGGAGTTATCTATAATAAAGTACTCTTTGGGAGAATCTGCATAAATATTCAGTCAGATCTTGATAAGATTTCAAAGTGGTGCAGAGATTGACAACTTGCTTTAAATATTCGAAATGTAAATCTGTCCACTCCACAAAAAGAAAACATATATTACGCTACGACTATAATATCAGTGAATCAAATCATACAAATACCTGGATGTAACACTTTGTAGGGATATAAAATAAAATGATCCCATAGGTTCAGTCGTGGTTAGACTTAAGGTTGTTGGTAGAATACTCGGGAAGTGCAGTCTGCAAAGGAGGTGACTTACAAATGGCTTGTGCGATCCGTTCTAGAATATTGCTCAAGTCTGTGGGGCCTATACCATATAGGACTAACAGGAGATATTTAGTGTGTACACAAACTGACAGCACGAAGAGTCACAGGTTTGTTTAATCCTTGGGAGAGTGTCACATAGATGCTGAAGGAACTGAACTGGAAGACTCTTCAACATTGGCATAAGCTATACCGAGAAAGTCTACTAACAGTATTTGAAAGATAACTTTAGGAATATACTAAAACTCCCTATATATCAGTTACATAGGGATTGTGAGGATAAGATTTGAATAATTACGGTTTCCACAGAGGCGTTCGAACCATCATTGTTCCTTCGCTTCATACGTGAATGGAACAGGAGCAAGCCCTAATAACTGGTACATTGGGGTATACCCTCTGCCATGCTGTTCAATGGAATAGTTTGCAGACTATAGATGTAGATGCGGATCTGGAGAACGTCCTGGTAAAGGCAACAATCGGACACGCACTGTATCAAAGTAGCTCACGACGGCACGAGCAGTATGCGATCTTGCCATGTATTGTAGTACAGATCCGGCTACGGGGTGCCGAACTTCACACAGTCAGGGTGTGCAGGCCATGGACGTAGCAAGGCCCGGCCTGTGCTCCTTCCTTCTCGGAAGTACCCGAACAGTGAGACGTTTAATTTAGATTTGCAGTGCAGCATTTTTCCTTCGGTAGAGCTCTCTTAAGTTCAGCAGAATCGTTGTGTCAGCAGTGGTTACCCTTCGCTGTTTGTTCGTGGTATGGAAAGCGTCCACGGGCCCAGTGGCTGTTTGCACCTAAAAGGCGGGTAGTAGTCTATCGTCAGAAGCCTTTAAAAATGAATGAGACTGATGGGAGAGAGGAATATATATAACGCAGCCGAATAAATGACAGGTTTGGCTAATTTTCTACGAAACGACATTACAGTACCATGCAGAAGGAATTTAAATATGTAGTTGGCAATGAAAGAGCCGAAATTTACAGTAATCGATAGACGAGACTCTTTCTTCAGTACATCAAAAAATACTTTGTGCTGAATTTGCAACCATGGACCATGTAAAGGATTGGCGTTACGAATACTAACATTCCTGAAGTCGCACACGTTGTTTCACTGTCATCTGAAACAGTTTTCGATGGAAATGAACGAAGAGTTTCCAAGTAGTTCCTTGCGGAGTGAGGGAGTGGCCATCTACGTAAAAAACAGTATTCCATTTGAGTCCATAGATACATAACGGCGCTGGACTGAACAGATATTTGATTGTTGTGCAGGGGCAGCTGAATATAGTGGAACTAAACTTCTGAGTTTTGGTGTTTATAGGTCTCCTAACTCTGACTTCGGAGTATTTCTGCTCAAGCTAGAGATGGTTCTTGACTCACTTTATAGAAAGTGCCAGAAATTAGTTATATGTGGTGAGTCCAACATAAATTTTGTATATGATGCTGCAAGAAAAAGGATGCTGGCAGATGTCCTAAATTCATATGATCTGATGCAGACTGTGCTTTTTCTAACTAGGGTGCAGGGGAACAGTAGCACAGCCATAGACAATATTTTTAATCATTGTTCATTACTAAATGGGCATTATGTTGGTAAAACGGTGGATGGTCTTTCAGACCATGGTGCACAGATCTTAACACTAAAATGCTTTTGTACTGAAACAAATGTCAAATATAATTACACATTCTGTAGGAAAGATAATCCAATGGCAATAGAGAGTTTTTTAAACCTCGTCAAGGAACAAGAGTGGAAGAATATTTATAGTGCCGATGACACAGATGACAAAAATAATGCCTTCCTTAACACATTTCTCATGTTCTTTGAGAGTTGCTTCCCACTGGAACGTTCTAAACTGGATACTAGCGGTAAAAGGCGGCCTGGTGGCTGACTAGTGGCAGAAGGCTACCATGTCGAACAAAGTGGGAATTATATCAAATTGTGAGAAGTAGTCACAATCAAGCTACACTAGCCCTTTACAAACTGTATTGTAAGGTGCTTAAAAATGTTATTAGAAAGGCACAGAGTATGTGGCACGCAAATACAATACCTTATTCACAGAAAAAAATTGAAACGATATGGTCAGTTGTGAAGGAGGTGTCTAGTCAGCAGCACAAAGTCGACGATATAAAGTCAGTTCGTAGTAAAAATATTTCTGTTACTGATAAATGAGATATATGTACAGTATGTAACAATCGTTTTCTGGGCATTTCTGGTGAATTAAATAAACGTTTAGTTTCTATAGGGAATCATATAACTCTCTTGGCAAATGCTTTTCCGAGACTGAAATAATCCTTTGTGATACAGACAAGGGAGAGATTGACTCAATATTTAAACCACTGAAAATTAATGACTCTTATGGATATGATGGGGTGCCTAGCAGAATATTTAAGTACTGCACTACACATGTTAACCCTGTCCTTAGCCATATTTGTAATTTTTCCTGAACGATTAAAGTACTCAGTATTAAAGCCGCTTTATAAAAAGGGAGCAAGGGATAATGCAGACAATATTAGACCTATTTTTATGCCATCAGTGTTTGCTAAAGTTATTAAAAAGGCTGCTGTGTATGTAAGGATAATTGGTCATCTTATATCTCATAATTTGCTGTAACATGTACAGTTGGGCTTTAGAAGTCATTTAACAACTGAAAACTCTATATTCTCTTTCACAACAGACAGCAAAAGGTCGTTATTCACAGTGTTGAGAATGGCTGTGTTATGGGGTCTGAGTGGGGTACAGTCAAGTGGGCGGTGTTCCAGGGATCAGTGTTGGGGTCATTCATGTTCCTTATTTATATAAATAATATGCCCTCTAGTATTACGGGTAACTCTAAAATATTTCTGTTTGCTGATGAGACTAGCTTGGTAGTAAAGGCTGTTGTGTGTAACACTGGCTCAGTTTCAAATAGTGCAGTTCATGACTTAAGTTCATGGCTTGTAGAAAATAAACTAACGCTAAATCACAGTACGGCTCAGTTTTTACAATTTCTAACTCACAGTTCAACAAAATCCGGCGTTTTAATTTCTGAGAACGAGCATATGATTAGTGAAACTGAACAGTTTAAATTGCTAGGTGTTCAGATAGACAGTAAACTGTTGTGAAAAGCCCATGTTCAGGATCTTGTTTAAAGACTTAATGCGGCCATTTTTACTATTCGAACGTTATCTCAAGTATGTGATCATTCGACAAGAAAATTAGTCTACTCTGCTTATTTTCATTCACTTATGTCGTATGGTATTATATTTTTGGGTAATTCTTCCCATTCTAAAAGGATATTTTTGGCTGAGAAACAAGCGGTTCGGGCAATAAGTGGTGTAAGTTCGCGAACTCCTTGTCGACCCCTGTTCACTGGTCTGGGTATTTTGACACTGGCCTCTCAATATATATACTTGTTCACAATATCAGCTTAATCCCAAGAATAAGTAGCTTTCACACAGTTAATACTCGTCAGAGATCCAACCCGCATTTGGATCGGACTTCCTTAACTCTTGTGCAGAAAGGTGTGCGGAATACCGCTGCATCCATTTTCAATAAGTTACCAAAAAGAATTCAAAAATCTTAGCAGTAATCCACGCGATTTCAAATCAAAACTGAAGAGTTTCCTCATGGGTCATTCCTTCTGTTCTGTTAACGAGTTCCTTGAAAATTTAAGCTGATTCTTATGTTATATTGTTGATTGCGTTTACTTAAACTTGTGGCTTGACTTTTTAGGGTTCATAAACATTTTATATTTATCTGTTACCATTTTTCTGCTGTAAAATCATGTACTGACACGTTCCATGACATTGGAGACGTGCTCTTCAGTTTGGTCCTACGGAACTTGACGTGTAAATAAATAAATAAATAAATAAAGTATGAAATATTTGTACTGTATATTTCTGCAAAGCACTTTTGTTTAATCAAGGACCATATGTGGAATGAGTTTTCGACGTAAAACTCACTGTTGTTAAAATTGTGAGTGAGTGCAGGAACGACTATTAGAACATCCGGAATAGACTGTAAATATCGCATTGTAAGTAGATTTGATTGCGCACTGCCTACAGCAGGATATCGTAACTAGAGAAACAACTTGTTTCTGACTTGTTGGGGATACATTTAAAGAGAAAATCACGTGTAGAACGAGCACATTTTGATGAACACAGTCCAGTTCCATAAGCTCACTGGTGTTAAAGAAAACGCGAGATTTGAACTCATTGTGGCCTTGAAATAATTACAAGATTAGTTGATTACTCGTTTTGAGGACACTGCAAACCTTACATCTGTTTTCTATACCGTTTGCCATTTCAGTTTAAAGTGCCCCTGTGCATGAGTGGACGTAAGTGACTGATCTGAAAGGCAAGTCCCATTTTAAAGACGAATACCTTAAACGTTAACATTATCCATGAGGTCTACACAACTTTTCTCGGGTAGAGTTTCTACGTCTCCAAGTGCTACAATATTTTGATCAACATATGTGTGTGAAAGACGTTGTTTTCGATTACAAAATGTAATAAGTGTCGACTTGAGGGCAAAAATTTGTGAAATTGTCTGCGACTGTTCATATGCCGACAGTTTGTAGAAGATAAAAATTATATGC
This sequence comes from Schistocerca piceifrons, assembly GCF_021461385.2. NCBI lineage: Eukaryota > Metazoa > Arthropoda > Insecta > Orthoptera > Acrididae > Schistocerca > Schistocerca piceifrons. The sequence continues at coordinate 307,878,959 of NC_060145.1, read as the reverse complement.
CTTCAGTGCACAGAAACTGATTAAATAATACGTGTGTTGTTGAAAAATATGAAATATAAAAGTAGATCTCACGCACTGCGGCTGCATTGACACTAAAATGCGGCGCCTTCTCAGGTCCCCCTTCTCACGCTCGTTCAGACAGCGTGACGTGGCGGTAGCACGGCTGATCTCTGTAGCTCTGTGGTGGGGACTGTTAATAAAATAAAATATCGATATATTGAACTTTCTCCCGGAATGTATCGATGTATGTCGACGTTTATTATCACCGATTCACCGATGTATTGACATAACGATAAAACGGCAATATCGAGCGCCGATTTTTCGTGACTGTGAAGCAAGCACTCGGTGTGGTGAGTGGAATAACAAGATTCCTAATGTGAAGAAATAGCACACCAGTTGCATTAAAAGACAATTTTAACGCATCTAGTGTGCTATTTCTTCAATCGGCAAATAATGAACTAAAATCTAAATGACAAGATTGGTCTTTGGGGTGGGTGGAGACGCTTGGGGGGAAATGCTGACCTAGTCGGCGCTACCAACAGATGCTGCAATGCTTAAAACACCACCACGCTATTTTGGCATTACAACTGCTACGTCGCTGGCGTTTGCAAAAATGAAAAAAAAAAGAACAGATAAGTCGACTTGCAGTGTTGTGAACAATTCCGACACGTGACGAAACCTAAGGATGGGCCCATCGGACACCTTTTATTGTGCCATTTATATGCAGTTACCATTGTTAGCAAAGTGGCTAGCGCTAAGCATGAACATGCATCGTTTTCCTTTCAATTCGTCCTCTAAGAAGTTATGCAGGCAGCTAGATTTTTGATGTACGGAATATTTAATAATAAATCAATACTTAAATAAAAAGCTCTAAAATTGGCATTATATTAACAACGTGCAGCCGATATTTTTATAGTCCGGTACGTCGATAGTTCTTCCATCGATGTATCAATACATCAACACTTTATTTTGATATATCGGAGTCGGATAATGATACATTTTTACATAACAATATATCGGATTCCCGAAATTTTTAAAAATCTGAACAGTCCTACTCCGTGATCCTCGTGCCAGGTCACGGCCCGCGGGTGGTATTTTTGACCACCTCTGCTGTAGAAGGATAACGTAGCGGAGACCCCAAAGACAGAACACAGCCGTTACATGTCGGAAATATGGCGGCCCCTCAACAAATTACTGGGCATGCGAATCAGAGATAATCGTGCAGTGTACCGAACTCACGCGATAGCATTACGCCACGTGGTGGGCCAATGTGACCATGACGGATACATTCTGGCAACGCACGTTCTCCTCGGAGCTTCCACACAAGTATACGCAGAACAGGAACCGCCCGAAAGTACGATGTGGTGCGACTCCTGTGTCCAGTGTTATCGTTAGAAGCACTATTGTCGGCGCACATCTCTCTGATGTCGCGGCTACGGAAGCAGCAACATTATTGTTACCGTAATGGTGGTCCGTGGTTCTCCACACATCGTCGCACTGTTCGTGTGGATACTTTTCTTTTGCCAGCCGTGGTGGCCGAGCGGTTCTAGGCGCTTCAGTCCGGAACCGCGCGACTGCTACTGTAGCAGGTTCGAACCCTGCCTCGGGCATGGATGTGTGTGATGTCCTTAGGTTGGTTAGGTTTAAGTAGTTCTAAGTTCTAGGCGACTGATGACCTGAGATGTTAAGTCCCACAGTGGTCAGAGACATTTGAGCCACACTTTTCTTTACGCAAACAAGCCCACTTCTTGTCACAAGCTGTAGCATTGCGAGGCTGTACGATAGCAGAGGGAACAATATGTCTGTCTTTCCTGGCACTAGACTTTAGGGATGGTTAAGATCTTGTATGATGTTCAGCATGGCTCTTGTGGAAGCAAATAACGCAAATATTGATGAACCCCCACATCTCAGCAAAGTTGACTGGCAGTATAATCTGTTCATCATAAGAATAAACCTGATGTAAACATTACGCCATCTATTCTTCCACGATTGCTTGAATCTTAATGGATGTCGTTTGACATGGAGCGGAAGTCAGGCTGTGTCCAGTACAGTCAAGTACGATCATAAGGATACGTTTTATGCTCTTACATAAACTGAGCGATAACGCGGGACAACAGCTTTACCGGCGCATTAAGCTTGGACAGCACTGGCCAGCCAGCTGGTCCGCCTAAGCTGCAATGAAGTGAGCAATTGCAGTTCAGACGAAAAAGAGACGAACTGGGAAATAATATAGCTTCGAATGTCATTTAATTTTTAAAGAGAATGAAATAATTTTCGGAAAAACTCCACCACTAGCACACGCTACTTACGTGACCAGACAGAAAGCATAAAATGCTCCCTTTCTCACCTAGCACATTATTCTAATTACAAACAGGAGTGATGAGAATTCCGAACTTAGACACAGGATAATTTTTCTGACCGAGATATGTGTGATGCAAAAGCATACTGCAGGGATTTTGCCGTGCTGTTGAATACTGAAGCCACTGATGGTATTAATTTCAATTATTCTCTGGTAGTTCCTTCCTTATCCGAAACAGAGAAACACATCTCAGTTCTGGAACTCTCATCTGCTGCGTTGATATCGAGTCGATCAACAACAGACCCCACTAAGCCATCCAGGCGCCGCATTTTGTCCTCTTCTTTTATGATGTGCCGTTCTATATCCCGCCAGTGTTCGGCTGGGACGTGCGAAAAAGCGTTGATTCCAGTATGTCTGACAGCTTAACAGTCTTGTTGTTTCTCGGGTCAAATTCCTTAACTTGGCTCCAGATCTGCTGGTTTCATAATGTATTGGTATAGTGGCAAACGTAGAAATTCAGCATTTGTGTGGTGTGCTTTATGCTGTGATAATGATTGTTTTTCTTGCTTCTACGACGCTTATCAAATGGCTCTGAGCACTATGGGACTCAACTGCTGTGGTCATAAGTCCCCTAGAACTTAGAACTACTTAAACCTAACTAACCTAAGGACATCACACGCATCCATGCCCGAGGCAGGATTCGAACCTGCGACCGTAGCGGTCCTGCGGTTCCAGACTGTAGCGCCTTTAACCGCTCGGCCACTCCAGCCGGAACAAGGCTTATCACTCTGGTTCGTGTGAGACTACACCTGTAGTATAAAACAGCGGACATAGAGTATTTAGTTTTTCATTTCTACCCTAAAAATTTAAATTATTTTTTCTTAATTTAAGCAAACTTTATTAACAATCTTTCATAAAATATCGAAAATTAAGAATTTATATTTGAAATGGAAACAGAAATTTCGCGTACAATTTGTGCTTCGAAACAAGACGACGTGCGTAATTCATCAAAAATCATAGTGAATTTTACAATTACGAGTGCGGGTATTTAAGTATTTAACACTGAACGAAAAAAAAGAAGATGATTAAGGTGAGACTGGAACCAGCAGTCCACGAACTGCACGAGGTTATTCAGTCTACTACGCTACCGATTCCGCTATATTTCCAACACGCATTTATATCTCAGCTGTTTTAAATGTAGTCCCTCGGAAAACTTCAAAGCCGATTTTTTCAAAAAATGTATGAAAAACATTAAGAGCAACCTATTTTTGGGCTCTTTTTAACCGTGTTCCACACGCGTGTTTCACTGAGGAGCAGGAGAAGCAGCCTCAGCCATTTTCATACTGCATATTAACAGTGCGACAATCTGGTCACAACAATACAAGGACTGTGACTGCACGATTTTTGAAATAATAAGTACATAGCTAAAGCGTGATTAAGAAAAACTTTGATGGCTGTTAATACATTAGAATATTTTAAAGTTTCATTTAACATTCGGTCGGGCACACAGTTTTAATCTGCCAGGAAGTTTCAGATGAGGAGCTATTAATATCAATGGGGGCTACTCTGGGAAGAAGGTAGAGCTGGCAGAGGCTACAAGTAAGATGGGGCTGGACGTTTTAGCTGTTAGTGACATTCGAGTAAGGGGTGAGAAAGAAGAGGAAGTGAGAGAATACAAGGTCTACCTGTCAAGAGTCAAAGCAGGAATAGCACAATGGAGTGTAGGGCTTTACATCAGGAAAGAAATGGAACCCAGCGTAGTTGCAATAAGGTATGTAAACGAACGACTGATGTGGATAGATTTGACAGTGCCTAGCAAGAAAATTAGGATTGTGTCAGTATATTCGCATTGTGAAGGGACAGATCAAGATAAGATGGATAGTTTTTATGAGGCACTCAGTGATGTAGCTGTTAGAGTAAAGGACAAGGACAGTGTTCTGCTCATGGGTGATTTTAACGTCAGGATTGGATATCGAACAGAAGGGTATGAAAAGGTTATGGGTAAATTTGGAGAGGATATGCAGGCCAACGGGATCGGGAAACAACTCTTGGATTTCTGTGCCGGTATGGGCTTAGTAATCACAAACTCCTTTATTAAACATAAGAACATTCACCGGTATACTTGGGAAGGCAGGGGAACCAGATCTGTCATTGACTATATAATAACAGATCAGGAATTCAGGAAGGCTGTGAGGGACACACGTGTATTCAGGGGATTCTTTGATGACATTGATCATTATTTAATCTGCAGTGAAATTGGGATTGTGAGGCCGAAAGTGCAGGAGGTTACGTCCATATGTAGGAGGATAAGAGTGGAGAAACTTCAGGATAAGGAAATCAGGCGCAAGTACATAACAGCGATCTCAGAAAGGTACCAGTTAGTTGAATGTAGTCAATTACAGTCATTGGAAAAGGAATGGACAAGGTACAGGGACGCAGTACTAGAAGTGGCTAAAGAATGTCTTGGAACAGTAGTGTGTAAAAGTAGGATGAAGCAAACAGCTTGGTGGAATGACACAGTCAAGGCAGCCTGTAAAAGGAAAGAGACGGCGTATCAAAAACGGCTACATACTAGAACTCAGGTAGACAGAGAAAGTTATGTTGAAGAAAGAAACAAAGCCAAACAGATAATTGCAGCATCCAAAAAGAAATCTTGGGAAGATTTTGGAAACAGGTTGAAGACTATGGGTCAAGTTGCTGGAAAACCATTCTGGAGTGTAATTAGCAGTCTTCGAAAGGGAGGTAAGAAGGAAATGACAAGTATTTTGTACAGGTCAGGAAAACTGCTGGTGAATCCTGTGGATGCCTTGGTCAAATGGAGGGAATATTTTGAAGAGTTGCTCAATGTAGGTGAAAATACGATCAGTAATGTTTCATATTTCGAGGTAGAATGGGATAGGAATGATGATGGAAATAGGATCACATTTGAGGAAGTGGAGAAAATGGTCAATGGATTGCAGTGCAATAAAGCAGCTGGGGTGGATGAAATTAAGTCGGAACTCATCAAATACAGTGGAATGTCAGGTCTTAAATGGCTACACAGGATAATTGAATTGGCCTGCGAGTCGGGACAGGTTCCATCAAACTGGACAAAAGCAGTAATCACACCAATCTTTAAACATGGAAACAGAAAAGATTGTAACAACCACAGAGGTATCTCTTTAATCAGGGTTGTGGGTAAAATCTTCTCAGGTATTGTTGAAAGGAAAGTGCGAGTATTAGTTGAGGATCAATTGGATGAAAATCAGTGTGGGTTTAGGCCTCTTAGAGGTTGTCAGGACCAGATCTTTAGCTTACGGCAAATAATGGAGAAGTGTTATGAGTGGAACAGGGAATTGTGTCTATGCTTTATAGATCTAGAAAAGGCATATGACCGGGTTCCTAGGAGGAAGTTATTGTCTGTTCTACGAGATTATGGAATAGGTGGCAAACTTTTGCAAGCAATTAAAGGTCTTTACGTGGATAGTCAGGCAGCAGTTCGAGTTGACCGTAAATTGAGTTCATGGTTCAGAGTAGTTTCAGGGGTAAGACAAGGCTGCAACCTGTCTCCGCTGTTGTTCATATTATTTATGGATCATACGTTGAAAACAATAGACTGTCTGGGTGAGATTAAAATATCTGAACACAAAATAAGCAGTCTTGCATATGCATGTGATGGCAGATTCGACTGAAAGTTTGCAAGGTAATATTTCAGAGTTAGATCAGAAATGTAAGGACTATGGTATGAAGATTAGCATCTTCAAAACGAAAGTAATGTCAGTGGGAAAGAAATATAAATGGATTGAGTGCCAAATAGGAGGAACAAAGTTAGAACAGGTGGACAGTTTCAAGTACTTAGTATGCATATTCTCACAGGATGGCAGCATAGTGAAAGAACTGGAAGCGAGGTGTAGCAAAGCTAATGTAGTGAGCGCTCAGCTACGATCCACTCTCTTCTGCAAGAAGGAAGACAGTACCAACACTAAGCTATCTGTGCACCGTTCAATCTTTCGACCAACTTTGTTGTATGGGAGCGAAAGCTGGGTGGATTCAGGTTACTTTATCAACAAGGTTGAGGTTACGGATATGAAAGTAGCTAGGATGATTGCAGGTACTAGTAGATGGCAACAATGGCAGGAGGGTGTCCACAATGAGGAAATCAAAGAAAAATTGGGAATGAACTCTATAGATGTAGCAGTCAGGGTGAACAGGCTTAGATGATGGGGTCATGTTACACGCATGGGAGAAGCATGGTTACCCAAGAGACTCATGGGTTCAGCAGTAGAGGGTAGGAGGAGTCGGGGCAGACCAAGGAGAAGGTACCTGGATTCGGTTAAGAATGATTTTGAAGTAATAGGTTTAACATCAGAAGAGGCACCAATGTTAACACTGAATAGGGGATCGTGGAGGAATTTTATAAGGGGGGCTATGCTCCAGAATGAACGCTGAAAGGCATAATCAGTCTTAAATGATGATGATGATGATGATGATGATGATGATGCAGCTGGCCGGGAGGTTGTCGAGGCCCAGCCAGAGCCGTACGTCTCATCGTTTCGGACTGATACTTATTATGACGAGCCTTAGCTATGAAATTTACACGTAACATTACACGATACCCAGCAACTAACCTTACCCTTGCATGATACGTCGCCGAAAGCAATAAAACTTTAAACTACTCTTACTACCCACTCAGACTGTCGCAGGTGTTGTTTCCTCGTGGCGCTTGCTTGGCAGTGTTTTCCGTCTGGCCTTGAACCTGCCACTCATCAATCACTTTCCCCCACTTTCTGACACCCCGATGTGCCGGTGTCAGTGGGTAAGCCTACCCAGAGGCATGGTCAGCAACACTGACCCATATTCTGTGAACTCCTCGATCAAAATTAACAAATGCGGCGGTGATAGTATTACTTCTTTGTTGGTCACCATGCAGTCGCAGGCGTGGAGGGTTCCATTTTTTAAATAAAAAATTACCA